>NC_047529.1:115346370-115573870 GCF_012275295.1 Melopsittacus undulatus
TTTACAGCGCGGTGTGCCTGTGTTTGTCTTCCCTCCGCTCGGGGGTTTACCTTGTTCTTTGTTAGTTACAGTCAAGGCTAAAGTGGCCGTCTTCAGCAGCTCTGTAACGCCTAGTTGTGCAGGCAGGAATGACATCTGCCCTCATTCCTGATGTGGCGGAGTCGATGAATTGTTAAGGTCTCAGCCGAGCTCTCTATCGGGCTGTATTTGGGACGAGCGTTAGATAATGTATGTGCGGTATGTGGGTATAATGTGTGCTGGGGCTTTCCTATCGAGAACGTTGTAGCTCTGATTTGCATAAATTATTCGCATGTTGCCATTCATAAGCAGCTCTTCTGCTGTTTGGGACTTTAACGAGGTGGGAACAAACATTTGTAAGGTAACAGGGTAACAGTAAGTAAGTGTAACAGTAAAGGTTTGGATTCAGCGTGTTGTTACCCAAAAAGCGATCTGGGGTTTTTGGCATGTAGCCTGAAACTGTAGCTGAAAGAAATGCTTTTACCAGAAGCCAGTTCTTTCTGTTGCCTTTGAACTCCGTGTGGATGATGGCTCCTGGGTTTGCTTATTCCAAAAGCACTTTTCTAGGCTGAAGTTCTTGAGAGTTTGGAAAACTATACCTATAAAATGGCTCCCCCCAAATCACAAGCCACCACCTGCCAACCTCCATCTTACGAGAGAAGGTAGTCAGGTCGTTTTGGGGGGAGAGCCGTTAGGGGAGGCAGTCCCAGCAGGAGCTGCTCTCTGGTTATCCTGCTCTGAGTGTTCTATAGCGTATGAGGGACAAAATACAGATTATAGAGCTTTTGCTCTTGCCCTCTGGGGGGTCTGTCACTGACATCTAGTGCTTGTTACATGGTGTAAAATAAAGTGTGTGTTGATAGTATAGTAATGCAAATAAGCTTTAGGCCCTGCTCTGATATTGGCACTACTTATTTTGGTGTATTCAGGAGGCTGTGCCAGGGTTGTTTACAGGCAGAGGGCACTTGTGTGTACCTAATAGGTTGTGATACAAAAGTTGGGAGCTTCGCAAATTTAGGCTTTGAAGTGCAGCCCGTCAGCTAAAACGTAGCCCCAGAAACTGATCCAGAGCTTGTGGCCATCAGTTCTGCCTCTGCATTTGTGTGGGAGAAGCTGGGAAGCATGACTGTCTCCGTGTAGCCTCGGAGGACCTAGAGGTGCAGATGAAGGCCAGAGCAAGGGCTGCGGGACTGACCTCTGTGCTGAGCAAACCGAGCTCTATGTACATATATATACTTCCAGTTTTAAGCATGAATTTTCAGCGTTTCTGTAATAATAGAAGCAGCTTTCGTGCAATGTTGTTCCTGAGGGTGAATTAGCAACCAGTGTTGGTACCAGTGACTGACTTTTCTCCTGGTCCTTCTTGTCCAGCAGAGGCTTGTGAGTCAGTTGCTGTAACTTACGTATGGAATGTCTTTCTATGAAAGACATCTGCTTTTGCATACTTAGTGAGTTATCTTGGCCACCAGTGATTCCACCAACTTTGGAGAAAGCATTTAATATGTTAAAATAAAAGACTTCTCTACATGTTTCTGGTAACTTTGTGGCTTCTTTTTTCTTTATTTATTGGGTACCACTGCAGCCAAAACATTTTTAAGCTAAAAGATGTATCATTCTGCATCTTTTAATATCCAGTGAGGCTGTTTTGATTAAGTGTTGCTTAAGGAGCTCATTTTAATCTGGATTCAAGTTTAGCATAGATATATGCAGTGTGCAAAGTGTAATTGAACTCCAGCTCCTCAGCTGAAAGCAAGTCCTTCTCTGTTGCAATGATTAGTCAGCTGAGGGGAGGTATAAACTACTGGTGAGATACAAAAGGTTCTCAGCAGGCAGCACTGCTCGGGTGCATTTGGGTCCTGGTCCTGCAGAAGACCCACCCATGTGCCTAAATTCACGTTCATGAATAGTGCTTTTGAAACCGCAGAATTTCTTTTATATCCATAATAACAAACATGTATACAAGTCTTTGCAGGAGCCAGGCTGTAATAGTTGGTATGCAATAAATCTGTGCATGTGCATCCAGCTCAATTACAAGGAGATTTCAGTAAAGGCTTAATATTTATGCTGAGCAGATGCCATGAAAGTCTTTTTTATGTCTGAGTCCATCACGGAGTGCAGCATGCCTTGGCCTATTGCACTTTGTGGAGTTCCACTGAAACAGACCCTGATCTTTGAAAGCGAGCTCTTACCTTGTGGATGTTCCTCCTGTGAGGAGCATGCCTGTGCACAAGAGGCACTGAAGCTTTATGTGAAAAGGTCTGGTTCCATTTGTTAAATGTAGTGGTTCTTTATACAGAGACTTCGTGAATTCTGCTGCCTCCACTTCTTAGACTGTTGTAAGAAATGTATTAAAAACAAAAATGAAAGAGTAGATCCTAAAGGAACTGAGGCAGACTTGAGCTGAAGTCCAAGATTGTGGTAAAAGTATGATTTGGGTTCCACTGTTTAACCCCCATCTTCCTCAAAACTCAGCAGTTACTCACAGCTTCCTCTGGCTGTGCCAGATCCCATCTGTGTCCACAGCAAGCGTAGCCTGTCCTGTGGGGTGGCCATCTTCTGCTTAAGGCCTTCTGCATTTGGAGCTGAAGAAGTGATGCATGAGGAGACATCTGGCACACTGTGAAGGAATCGGGCTCCTCACAAATGTGGAAATAGCCTCAAGAACAGGAACTACAGTTCGTGACTCTTCCCTTTTTCCTTCAGGCTGTTGCAGGGAGCGAGGAGATCTGTGCAGTGTGAAAGGATCAATGAGGTGGATGTCCAAGTGTCCAAAAGCTGTCATTTGGCTGCTGTATCAGGTTGTGTGGGTTTTGTTGACTTGGCCTTCATCTCTCTTGTGAAACAGTGTGATTTGGAGGCATTAACACTCCTCTTTATTTTTCAGTTGTGTGGCTTAATAGGATGGTCAATTTCCTTTTTCTAGTCTCCTGATAGTGTTTGTCTCAGCTGCCTGGTCTTTGGGGATAGTTGTTTTCTTTCGCTGTAAAACTACTTGATGAAATGGAACTTATGATTGACACGTCTGGATAGTTCTGTAATAATAAGTAATCAGAACACAAAACTGGAGCTTGCTGAACATTTTTAAGCTAACAGATGTATCAAGGTACAACTTAATTATGAAGAATATAAATTGGTTTTGACTATTAGTCCTTGGATGTAAATCGGATTCAGCTTCCCTTGTTGAGCAGGTACACACACTATCCTTTTCTTCTGCTTGCACCTCTTCTGGTTAAATAAACCTTTAAGTGCTATTAATCTGTTCATTCACAGTCGATGCTTTGGTAGGCAAGAAATCCCAGTATTGGTTTTACCGATTCCTTTAAGATGGCACAGTTTGAGCTATTTTTTGTTGGAATTAAGGAGAATGATCTTCACTAGCTAAATGTGGTTTGGGGTTTTTTTACTCGTTAATATATAAATATAATGTTTTGAAAGCAAATTTGCTCAATTCAAGGATGACTTCATGTGAAGGCTTGAGGGATTAGGAGCATTTTATTTCCACTGTCTTTAACATTCGATGTCCATGTAGAATCTAGTGGAATTTGTCCCAGTTTTAGTGATTTGGCAAGATTAGATCGTAGTCAAATCAAGGTAATGTAACTGCGCAAATGGAGTGCCTTCTGAGCAATGGTGACTGGTATTTTTTGCTTTAGATGCAGAGGAAAGTGGAGAAGTGTTAAAGATCGCCCTTTAAAGTACTACTCAAGGTCAGTGAATCCAGGCTCAAAGTGCTGTCTGGAGTTAACGATGCAAGACTGGTGCAGGACATAGCATGTAAGAGGAACGTGCACATTTGGGTTGAAATATATCCCCCTCCATCACTGCTGCCTTAATAATCAGTCTTACATCCTATATACTGCATGTGAGAAACTTCTGAAAGTACCTAAGGGACTATAAGCTTAGCACTAATTAAGCATAAATTTACTTGGTATTAAGAAGGTTTTCTAAACCAAAGGGTGTGTGATGTTGGATGGGTGATACACTGGGGAGAAGAGAGCACTGACTGCTACAGCCCCGCTCTGATGAGCTATAGCTGTTGTGGCACTCCTGTGTTCTGTTCATGTGAAGAGTTTAGCATTTGAGCTTGGCTCAACACCAGGTGGGTCTTTTGGGAGCTAAAACTCTCCAGTTCTCCAGGTGTGTACTTTTTCTTATGACTTAGGAATACTCTTTTTTTCTTACTTTAAGGTAATGTAAACCTTAAAGCACTACGTGATGTAAAAACAACTCTGAAAAGAGGGTGTTGAATGTGTATGTTGGTGATCCAATAAACTGGATGAATGATGGTGTGCCAAAACTTGCTAATGATGCAGAAGTATTTTGATTAGGCAAGATTGAAGATGACTGAGAAATTGAATAGGGAATCCAAGGAAGCTGGGTAAAAGGGAAGCACAGCAGATGATGTTGATAAATTCAAGAATATGCATGTTGGAATAATCAAATGACTCGTTCATGTTACTGGATTGTAAATTAAGTGTATTAAGGGAGGGAGATTTAAACAAGGTTTTATTGGAACATGTGCACCTCCTTAATGCTTAGCACTAGGCAGGAAAAAATGCCACGTTTGTTGTGCAATGCTGTGTTAACACAAAGGACATTATTAAACTGGTGCTCACATTCACCTGGAATAAATAATTTGTGGTCTCCTAACAAAGAAGAGAGACTGGAAAATATTATATGAAATTGAAGTGAAAATACTTGTGTGGTTTGGTTTCCATCAGGTCAGAGGAGGTAGGATATATATGTACAAAATAATGATTCACCATTAATAAGTGATAATTCCATTACTCTTTGATACAATGACTAGTTATAGGGAGTACTTTGAAAGACAATGTGTATAATAATATACCTAAATAACTTCTTTTGTATAAGTAATTGTTATATTTACTGCCAAAGGAGATGATGGATACTGGAGAGGGACACTTCATTAGGGACTGTAGCAATAGGACAAGGGGTGATGGGTTTAAACTGAAACAGGGGAAGTTTGGGTTAGATCTAAGGAAGAAGTTCTTTACGGTGACGGTGCTGAGGCACTGGAATAGTCTGCTCAGAGAAATGGTAAATGCCCCATCCCTGGCAGTGTTCAAGGCCAGGTTGTACAGAGCCTTGGGCAACATGGTCTAGGTGAGGTGTCCCTGCCCATGGGTTGGGGTTAGAACTTGGTGTTCTCAAGGTGCTTTCCAATCCAAACCATTCTGTGATTCTATGATATAAATGAAAGTAAGAGCTAGGTATGATGAAGAAGATAAATAACTGTTCCTAGGGACAGGAGGAACAGTCACAGCTACAGCTGAAGGGATGCTGACTGCAGTGCTCTAGGGCACAGTCAACACTGCCTGATAGCGACTAAGACATTTCTCTTAGGGATAGATCATCCTGTAAGTGCCTGCTATTGTATTTCATATGTTTTCCTTACTGGGTAAGCTGCTGTTAAAAACAGGCTATTGGGCTCATGTATTGACCCACTATAGCAATTTTAACTCTGTACTATACTGTGAATGATGGTGGCTTTAACTAAATACTAATGCAGGTAGAATTAAAAGTTTGGGAATTTATATGCGTTCAGGCTTGATGGAAAGTATATCTTAGGCTTTAACTCTTTAACACAATAAAGTTTGGTATTTTAATTTATTGAACCTTGCTCTAATGCAGCCTTGACTGGTGTAAAGAGTAGAAATGACAGTTAGGCTTCATATAAAAGGCAGAAAACATTGGTATCTGTTATTAATCAGTTTGGTTATGATGATCAATGATTTCTAGTATGTGCTTTCATGGACAACTAGAAATACTTGTATTTATATACAAATATACAAATGTATATATTTTGTATATCTGTGTATACAAATTTGCACGTTTTTATAAACATTTGTATATACAAATATACAAATTTGTATATACAAATATACAAATGGAATGTTTTGTAATCTGTGTAGTTAATACAAATATTTGTGAGTTCTGTACCAATGACAGGTGTGTGTTTGTGAGAAATACAAGGATCAGTTTTTGAAGGTAACTAATCTTGTGCAACTTAGTGCATCTTTCAAAGCAAATGATGTCAAGGCAATAGTATGCCAGCACCACGGAATTCTTGCACATCTACAGGCTATAAATGCCAATCTGTTGCAGTAGAGCAAGGAGGGATCATGACTGATTTGAAAGTCAGCACCTCATGTTAACAGGTTAATGTATGGAGGGTATAAGCTTTGCCTCTGAAAGCTTCAGGAACCTATAGTGTAACTAAAAGTATAAAAAGGAAAGACTTTTGCAACATTGTGGTGGTCTGACCAGCCATAATGATCTGTCTCACAGGCTGCCTGCCAGCTATCTGCAAAATCAAATGGGGACTGATTTTCTGACTTGCCCCCCTTAAAGGCTGAAGCTGTTTTGGGGATAGCCTTGCACTGCTTTTCTGAACTCAGAAAAGAAGGTGAATAGAAGGCCTTTGTTTGTGAAGATGCATCAAAGCGGTGGCCTCCTTTGGGTTTCCATCCTTTGACCCTTGGGCTGGGTTTGAAGCATAGCCGCCCAAAGGACGCTGGGCAGGGCCTTGGCTGGGGAGAAGTTGGTTTTGTAGGAGAAGCACAAGGTTACCAGTAGTTGTTTGAACCTGTTTTTGTGCAATTCTTGGTTTTACAACTGAGAAAATAGTTTGCATTCCTAAGGTTTTTTAGATTAGCTCTTATCACGGAACTCCCTCTTTTGAGAGGAGACACTCACTACCTTGTAGATAAAATACCTTCAGCTTTTATTGATGATGATAACTAAGGTAGGGTTTTGGACAAGTCTGAGCAAAAGCAGGGGACTTTGCCAATCACAGATTTAGCCAATAGAAGTCGGATCCCATTTTTGATGTTTACTGCTACATGCCATTTTCATTGCTATCCCTTCCCTCAGCGCTTCCATTTGTTCTTTCAAGGCAGTAGTAGAAACTGCATTTTCTGAGGGTGTGATATGCAGCACCTAGGTGCTTAAAGGTGAGACAATGTAAAGGAATTTCCACACAAAACCTTGTGCCTGTTGTTTACCAGGACAGAGGGAGAGGAGAGAGAAAATCAATATATCCAGTGGCCTAATTCACCTCTGTGCTGAGGGTGAGTAAAACCCCTGATGCCTTTGATGGGAGTAAGCTTTGAAAGTCCTACCCCACATATGAAAAAGGAGAGATTCCTGAGAAAATGGGGCTTCTTCCTAAAGAGCTTTCTGAGGTGCTCAATGGGAACAAATCTGCCTCGGGAGGAAGCTCTCTGATGAGCTTTGGGGGCAATGGAAACTTATTTCAAAGGTCCTGGAAAACAGGCCTGTGAAATGATGGCAATTCTTTTGCCCTTGGTTGGCATACTTTAAGAGGGACTCAGTAAGATTGGTATCTGTTTACATTCTTCATAGTGTTGTGAGGATTCAGTCTGTTTAGGACAATGCCTTGGTCAGTTTACCACATAAAGATGTTGGCTACTAACGTAAGGGGATGGCTGATGCAGTCTTGCTTGTAGAAAGAAATATTTACAGAGGTTCAGAGGTAGGTTTGGAATGGACAGTGCACAGGGCAAGTTTCTGCTTGTGAATAGAACAACTTATGTAGACATATTTGAGTGAAGGTCCTGTGATTTCTTGCACCTTTGCCAAGACTGTTGTGGGAATCTGTGACAGCAGAGCTAAATCACAGTATTGATACTTACGTGGTGCTGCTTCCTGCTTTGTTGATTCTTTCTGAGAACAGAGCAAGGCAATGACAGGCTTTTCCTGTGCATTTTATACCATGTGTCCCTGTTGATAGCCCAGTGCCCCAAACTGTGCATAGTTGGAAATCTTGTTCATAAACCAGAACTGAAATATCGCAGGAGAGTGTTATTGAGGCAGCTTAGCATTTAGCATCCAAACACAAAGTTTGTTTGTAGCTAGTAATTTCACTTCCAGTTTTATTAACTTTCTTTCTACTAAGCAGGACATAAATGCTGCCATTTCAAGATGGGAGTTATTTTGGCTTCTTAGATATTTTAGGGCTTTTAGTATGCGGTTTGATGTTTCATAACTTAATGCTCTGTAGAGAAAAGCATAAATAAGAGCAACACTGTATATGGAGAATTAGATTTAGTTTAATAATTAATGGCTTTTATTTGCTTTCTGCATTACAGAATGTGCTGGGATCTTTGCAGATAGCTAAAGGCATAGTATGTGTCTGGAATTACAACCTAAGGAAGAAGAGAAGAAATGGTTTGGTGCAGTAGGCAAATGGTGTGTTGAGGAGAGCAGGTATCTGTGTGAGGATTTGGGTTTCTTTGGCCATAGCCTGCCCTTTGCTGTAGCTGGTTAATTTCTCCATTTTTCTGGTTTCTGTATTTAATTGTGAAATTGTCTTAAACACACGCATTTAAATATGCAAATTCAGAAAGGCACATTTCCTGCAAGTTTCCGCTTCAGTAATTAAGAGCCAGTTATGTCAGAAGAGTATTACTGATACCACCTCAGGACCTGACTTGTGAAGTGATGAGCATGCCCTGGAGCTGGAATGGAGGCAAGCACCTTTAAGAAGAATGCAGTAGCTTGGAGTATGGGATCTTCTCTACTTGCTATGTGTTAGTTTTGCTGTAGCGCTTCTTGTTCTTTGTTGCTGATGCAGTAACCTAAAACTTGCTCACAGAGCAGCTCTGAGTGTTCCTTTTATACATTTGCATGTAACTCTTCACTGCTGAAAGGGTGAATGATTAATGTGGGTAGGATGTGCTTTCAGAAACCATTAAACCTTACCTAACGGTGGCCCAGTTGTTTCTTCTCACCTACAAATGAGGTTTATCCAGAGACTGATCTATTCTTACCGTTTTCCTAGAACCTGGTTTAGGAATGACAGTTGTCACCCCTGCACTAAGTAATCATTTGAAGCATCTGACAAGGCGTGGGTACACATTAGAGACACAACATTAGCATCAGTTTTTGTTGATATTATATGTAAGGTTTCTCTCCTGCTTTTGTATTTTCAGCTTGGGTTACAGTAGAAGTTTTTAACATGTAGCTTAACTGTGGATGTGTTCAGTGTCCTGGACAAGTGCCACTAACTCTCTGCATGCAGCTATGAAATTGTGCTCTTCCTTCCCCTCCCTGAGCAGTATAAAGTGGTTGTGACTGGCGGGACCCTGAGCTTGCAATAGTAATACAGTTAGTTCCGTGCAAGTAAATACTTTTAAATGAATGGGGTGTTAAGCTGACTGCAGAGAGCACTGTCCACTGTTAAATACCACTGAATTTTGCCTTCTCTGTCCTCCTTAGTAGCGTGGATTTATCATGTGATTAATTTTTTCCTTGGGATGGAATCAGAGCAGATGCGTTTCTGTCTGTTCATGTTGTATGTTGCAATCAAACAGAGCCACAGAGGATGTGACAGTGACTGGGAAGGATATCCTCAATATTTTCTTAGGATGAAAAAAACCAGACTTGTGCATGGTTATATTCAGCAGGCTTTTTGCCATGGCTTGAGTGAGCTGTGGCCACAGTTTAGAAAGCAGGATGTGTGTGTTGTGTTGAGTGCCTTTTACAAAAGCTAAAATATGGGAATGAAGTCAAATAACATTTAGAATTTATGTTTTGAAAAGGATCCTTTGGTAATACTGTGAATAAAATGATTTTATCAGTCTATGGCAGAATCTAAATTGTTTATGAGGAGAAACTTCCTCATAAGTAGTTCTATGATTTATTGTATTAATCTCTCAGGAATAGCAACTGTGCTGTTGGTGGTAGATGCATTTCAGAGAAGACCAGTATGGACAGGAACTGTTTGGTGACTTAAATGTAGATTTCCTCCACTGCTGTCTCAGTGATTTTACTGGCGTGCGTGGTGATATTTGTGTAAAGGGGTCAAACTTAAAGGAATTTCATCAGTGTAAGGAACTGATAGTGCTGAGTCTTGTGTGCTAGCTGCGGTGGAAGGGACTGTGCACCAAACAGTGCAGAATCTGTGCTGGATGGTGTTGTCAGAGTTGAGGGTTTATTAAGTCTTTATGCAGTGAGCACTCTGCCTGGTAGGAAAAGACATTGAGGAGAACTTGACATTTGTTGTGTTCTTTTCCTTTGTAGTTTTGTTTTAAAAGAGGGTATATCCCTCACCCCCACAATGGTAGAGAAATACAGGAAAGGCAAATTAAGTTTGTAAAATACCAAAGGTAAATAGTTTAAGAGTAGTTCTGTCAACTACTGAAAACCATTAATCTTTAGTCCCCCAGATGTGATGTTTTTTATTACAGGCTATGTGCGATTGCATCATGTGCTGCCTATGACCACAACCGCTGTGGCATTTTGCATTGGATAAGTGGTATTTAGACATGGCCGTAAGCTTTACTTGTGCAGTTTATATCTCTCAGGAGTTAGAAATATACTGGGCAAAGAAAAACTCCCCTTGGATTTAGGAGACTTCAAAATACTGGAATCAATTCCAGTATTTTATTGTAGTATGTGTTTATGCCTTTAAAGACTATGTGTCAAATCTTTTGTATTATATTCTCAGTGCTTTGTATACCTGCATTCCTTCTTGAATTAAGGAATATGGCAATAAACAGTGGTGCTGATGATCTGGCTGAAGTGTAAGCAGAAGATGTTATCGAGTGTGTGGAAGCAGCAGTTCCTGTACTGAGTTTGTTCAAACATAGATGCATTAGCTCATGAACAGTGAGAGCTTTACAAGGACAAACTGCAAGGCTGGAGGAAGTTAGACACAAAAGAGTGCCCGACTGCCATATCTGGTGAGACTGACCACTGGTTATCCTTGTCCTGCCAGGATCATGATGACAACTGTGTTTTATGTCCTTTGGCCAGATAGACTATAAGGCAACTGAGACTTTGTTAGGTTAAATTCAGACCTCTTCCTGCAGATAGTTATGGAGCCAGCATAATTAGACCAAAAGGGCTCAAAATCTCATGCAAGAAGCCAGTACAATACGCTTGGATTCAAAGTATTGGAAGTTTAAGTGTTGCTGTTGGGTATGTATTGGCATTGTAACACAGCTGACATTGTTATGTCACCTGCTAGGAGGGTGGAAAATTACAACTTGGTTATTCAGGACCATAGTAAATCTAGTCAATACTTCATACTCCTGACACATCTGTCAGTGTGGCATTGTGATTATTTACCTTGGCACTGCAAGCTCCAAGCAGGAAGTCCAGTTGGTGAGCGCTGCATCCCGAAGCCTCCGGTGTCTGCTTACCAGCATAACCTGCAGCCCTGCTTACCAGACCAGAGTGTTTGTGTGAGCAGAGGCTTGCAGGATCAGGACATCACTTTGTAAAAGGAAATGGCATTTCCAAAGGTGAGTGTGTGGAAAGGGTCAATAGCTCTTGACAACTTGTTGCAAAGGAAGTTCTGTTGGAGGATTATTACTTGTAAAGTCAATGGCTGTAGGGTTTTTTTTCCCCAAACAAAAAACCTGTAGTGGTCAGACTGATGTGCTTAACCTGAGATCCTTCAGCACCGGTTTTAGCTATGTCTGGGAATATGTAAACACCTAAAATCATCTCTGGTTTTGTCATCTCTCTGGTAGCATGCTTGCTTCCTGTGTTACGATAGTAATCGTTAGATTAGCTGTGTTTAAACTTCCTGTCTCACCAGGGCTTTTTCCAGTATTTTTACAATATCCTTCAGGAGGTATCAATGTCATGTTTCTGGAACAAAGGTTTTGTTTAAATTAGTGGAGTTTTCTCTTTTTTTACCATCTTAACTACATTCTTTCTTTGTCTAAAACAGCTTTCCAGCCCTGATCCTTTGTCACATTTCTTTTTCTTTATTATGTTTTAACTATTTTGTTGGCAATGGCAGATGTTATTGCAATGATATGCAGGCTAAAAAAGCATAATACTACTTCTGTCTGCAGCTGGTGCTCTTTAATAACCTGTACAGAAAGCTGAAAAGCCTATTTACTTGTATCACTTCTTATTCTCGCTCTTTGAAGTACCCCAGGCTTTTCAATGAACTTCTAAGTGTGATGCATGTGCTGTTGGAGCAGTGTTCTTCCCTGTGCAGGAGATTGGTGCCTCGAGTTTGCATGAGTCAACAGAGGGCTTTAGCATGTGGCATTATGGTGTGGGGATTTTGGTTGCCTGCTTCCAGTGTGTGAGATGTCAGTGTATGGGGAGATGGGTAAACTCACCTATGTGATTTCTCAGGTTAGGCAATAAAAATGGCATGAACTGTGTTGTTCACCTGCTCTAACCAGCTTTTTTACTAGTCAGGATTTTGTGGGGATGCTGCTGCTTGATAGATGCTGCTGCTGCTTAATAGATGCTGCTGCTGCTTGATAGATTAATGCTGCTGTTTAATAGATAATAGACCCTTCAACTGTGAAGTCTAGCTGAGAAAATAAGTAACTGAGATGCACAGTCGTGCCCATTCAGAGTAGACATACTGAGTATATAAGTCCTGAAATAGATAATTATGAAAATTATATTTGATGATGAAAATGGTATATGATGATGATATATCATGAAAATGATATAAAAAAAGGAAATAGGTTTTAGCATATTCTTTTACCATTAAGCATGAAAATTGTGGGCACTGAAAATAATCAAGATGCTGGATTTTACATGTACTGGTTTACTACCAAAGAAAAATCTAGGCACGAGGTTTTCAAGCAAAAAATGGAGCTGAATTTGCAGAACAGTGAGGTAGAACTCCTCCGGGACAGTCTGGCCTTAGTTACACCATGGGCAAACATCTTGCCGATGCTGCATACCCAACTCAGCCTTATAGAATAGAGGACCTTAAGATCATCCAGTTCCAACCCTCCTGCCATGAGCAGGGACACCTCATGCTAAACCATGTCACTGTGTGTTCCTTATGCTTAAGTCTCATTTTCCACTAACAGATGCCATTGCTTGCCAGAGTGGGTGTTCGCCTGTAATGTTGGTAAGACTGCAGCTTTTAGTGTAAGTGAAGATTGAAGTGACACTTGAATGTGAAGATCTCTACGCCTGTCTTTAGGTTTTACCCTTCTAATTAAACTCTGTCTTTGCAAATGCAGCTGCTGCCTTGCCAGTTGATGTTTCTGTGTGGATTTCCTACCAACTCTTACGTTGTTGCTGTCGAGTTTGCATTAGCTCCTTTTGCATTTGGTTGTAATGCTGAGTTTGGGAGTTATCGAGATAATATTTAGGGGTTTTTTTCATATCACATTTTTTGGGATGCTGAATATATTCTTGATTCATTCCATGTGAATTGTTACTTACAGTTTCCCATGACAGTTTCTTTCTGTGTTTGTTGATTCATTTATTGCATCATCTGAGTTCTTTCTGCATATGCATCTATGGTAGAGCTGAATGGGAAAGTTTGCCCTGGTTTGACACCAGCACTCACATTAATCCACTAACTCAATTCCAAGTTTACCTAAGCTGTGGCAGCAGCACTATGGTATAAAATCTTGATTTTGCTCCATAATTATGTTTCTTCTTTGTAGCTACAGTAATTTAATTTCTTTGCTTCTATTATTTTAGAAAGTGACAGGTTTATGGTTTGTATTTGTAGCCTATGATGCCAGTAATAAACAGCCTCTTCCTTGCCCTTAAAGGATAGTTTCAGGGCATGCAGATTGGTTTCTTCCAGTCACTTGCCTGTGTTGTGCTCTTCATTTAAGTGTCATTGTCTTGATGGGAATTAAACAAAAGCCCAATTAGGTCTCACACTATATTGGAAAGGAGCTTGCCTGGGTTTGAGAGTAGAACAAAGGATGTTTCATTGACACATTTCTTGAGAGGAAAATGTCTCTTTGGAAGTCTGCAAAGCAGCACATGTGAAGCTATTGTAGTTATTACTAGATGACCTTTGAAGGTCCCTTCCAACCCAAACTGTTCTATGATAGTCACAGAAACTAAACACTTACTTTTGTTTTAAAAGTTGTCACTTGAAGTCATTTTTGGAGTGGAAAGAGAAAAATGAGTTAGAACAGTGGTTTTTTCCAAACTGTGCCTTGCTGTTGGCATTCCTTCTGCAGGGTAAAGTGGTTTGGGACAGGGAAGAAAACATGCAAGATGAAAAGGGAACAGACCAGAAGAGCCTTCTTCAACAGGAGTCTTTAGATGGTTACAGGACCACTGCTTTATTTCCTGTAGACTTGTGAGGAGTCTGAAGAGAGAGTGTTCCAGTTGGATCCCCAGCTTTCTCTCTCTTTTACTGTTAACTTTTATTTGAAGCCAAGGCTCTGTATCACCATATATCAAACCCAAGACAATAATTGTCTACAGTTCCAAGCACGTGTATACATTATGATGTTTGATTTCCACCGAGCCATAAACACTCTTTGTCCTTTACCTTTTACTAGCTATTGGCTATTCCTTGTGGACAGGAAAGCTGTGTTTAATGCTTTGTAAAGTGGCCATCAGTTCCTTGCTTTTATCTCTATTCAGCATAAATTATTTTCAGCAAGGCCACAGGGCTGTTCTGGCCAAGATTTGCAGGTGCCCCTTGTGAAAAGCTATTTCAGGATAAAGGCTTAATCTGACTGTTTCTTTCCTCCCCTTCTCTCTACTACATCTCTCCTTGAAGAACACTAATCCTGAACGATAGGCGCCCATGGCTGGTCTCCTCCCTCCTCCATGGCTCACTTCTGGTGTGTTTTTGTCATTTTCAGAATTAACCCTTGCCTGCATAAGCCAAAGCATATTCTTTTACCCTTAAGCTTGGAAACCTGGTGTGCGCTGCCATCGCAGTATTTCTAACGGGAAATTCGGCCCCTAATTATCAAATTAGATGCACATTCTGCTTTTTTGGCATGACTTTCCTTCAGCCCATCTGTCAGGTTGGCACTGTGCCCTCAGAAAGTAGCCGACCAGTTTCAGCTGAGCAGAGGAGCCAACCGAAGATGGGTTAAGAGAGGCAGCCCGCAGAACACTTTATGTTCGATTCCTCTTGCCAAAAGCTCTTCCTGTTTGCAAACAATGTCAGCTTAAGCCCATATGCTTCATTACATGGGATGACATCTGTGGAGACAGATGCAGGGATGACAGTACAAATGACATTTGATAAGGAAGGGCATATGCTATGAAACCAGACACTGCTCTGAGTTTCAGACCCTGTCTGTGCTTCATGTGTGTACACGGGAATATAGATGGCTTGTATGTTTTGTTGTGTGAGTGCATTCATCAGCCAGGATTAGACCTTTGAAGTGCATCACAAGTTTGCAATTGTGTGATTTGGTTGTCGCTAATTATTAGCCCAGATCAGTATGTTGCTTCAGTACTCTTTGAATGGTAACATGCATTAATGGTCCAGTGGTTTGCTCTGGGTAAGGGAACACATCTGGGGAGTGCCAACGAAAGGGGTGTCTGGTGTTGACAGAGGATTCTGCTGTGAACTGGCCTACTGAAGAATTTCAGTATTACCTTCCAAAATGTCTTCTAGATTTTGATTTCAGCATTTAGTAATACATCCTTTGGATGTGAATTTTGCACATTTGGGTAGAAGAGGTGTAAAAAACCTTTGGCTTTCAGCAGTCTCTTTGCTCTTTTGTTAGATAATGCTGCTTTTTCACCAGAGGTCAGGTTTTAATCTAAAGCTACTTTTTGTGGAGACAGTACTTTTGCTCTCTTCCCAAGGAACAAGGGATGGGACAAGAGGAAATGGCTTCAAGCTGCACCAGGGCAGGTTTAGATGGAGCTGAGGAACAATTCCTGCCCCACAGGGTGCTCAGGCATTGGAACAGGCTGCCCAGGGCAGGGCTGCAGGCACCTGCCCTGCAAGTGTTCACACAGCGTGGAGACAAGGCCTCAGTGCCATGGGGCAGTGGTGGCCTTGGCAGGGCTGGAGTAATGGTTGGACTTGATCTTAAAGGTCTTTCCCAATGCAGTTGATTCTATGATTCTAATTCTATAAGAAAAGATCTGTTTAAACATTTTCACTTTGATTTCCATGGTCAGCAAAGCATTAATCACAGCACCATGCAAAATGTTTTAATGCAGAGGTGTATTGTAAAGCCGTGTTAGTGAGGTTCACAGGGGAGTTTCTTCTTTCTGTGAGATTTTAGTGTGACATACTGTTAGCTTGGATCAACTGTGGTTCATTGAATTTGCAGTGTTCTGGTGGGGAAACTAATCTGGAGGAAGAGGATTTCCGTAATCATACTGATATAATCACTTTCTCTACACAGCTTTCCCCCCCGCCCGCACACTTCCAGGAGTGTGGTTTCACTTCCAGTTTGGATTAGACAAAGGAATTCTCCAAAGCGTGTAGATGAGGCCCTTAGTGAGGTTTAGTGGTGCCCTTGGTAGTGCTGGGGGAATGGTTGGACTTGATGATCTTAAAGGTCTTTTCCAGCCTGGTTGATTCTGTAAGCATCAGTTGCTGTGGATGGTTGGGGTTATTAAGAAAACCTGAGTACCTGATTTCTACCTCTTATACAGCTCAGCTGTTTTATCTGTAATAAAGGGTTAATAATGAAGATGATGGTGCCTGATTTTTATTCTCCCTCTTCCCCAAGTGCTTCATCACCTTGGTAGGAAAGATACTGCCAAATATCTTTTTCTATATACTGTAAGGTCATACTCAAGTTACACTCATTAAAGTGCCTTCATACAAAAGATACAAATAACTACTTCTCTATTGAATTTTGAACCTGATTTAGTAGCTGCAAAACGTGATTTTTGATAGCTGTCCAGACTAGGTGAAAACTCAGTGCAAGTAATGGGGATTAAATTGTAGACACAGAGATTTGTGCTGGCATTTCTTTTCTCACAGTATTGAACTGCTGAAAATGGGTCCTATTTGTGAATAGGGCATATTTATATTAAGTTGCCTGGGTTTTTCAGTACTACAGTGCTTCTGGTGCATTTCATGTCAGTGATTTTTATGGAGTTTGCAGAAAAGTTGGCCTTATTTTGCAAGAGGTCCAAGAGAATACTCTTATAATTCACTTTTTTTGCCTTGTGTAAATATGGGGTACTTAGTTATTGATGGATCTCTCTGCATGTACATCTCCATGTACTTCTATGCTATTGAAGGATCAAAGAAGTGTTTTATTTATTTGGTTACATGATGAATTGCATAAGTTATTGCTTAGGCAGAATAGCCAGAGGGAAAGCTTTGGCTTTGCTTGGCCTGCACCATATTTTAATGGCAGCATTGCTGGAGGCAATGGGCAATGCTAAAATGGAAGAAACTTGCTTGACTTCCACCTTGTTTCTTCCTTTATAGAATGGTTTGGGTTGGAAAGGGCCAACACAAAGGATCATCCAGTTCCAAATCCCCTGCAATGGTAGGGGCACCTTGCACTAGACCATGTCCCCCAAGGCTCTGTCCAGCCTGGCCTTAAACACTGCCAGGGATGGAGGATTCACAGCTTCTTTGGCCATCCCATTCCAGTGCCTCAGCACCCTCACAAGGAAGAGCTTCTGCCTTAGATCTAACCTGAACTTCCCCTGATTCAGTTTGAACCCATCACCCCTTGTCCTATCGCTGCAGTCCCTAATGAAGAGTCCCTCTTCAGCATCCTTGTAGCCTTCTTCAGACACTGGAAGCTGCTCTGAGGTCTCCATGCAGCTTCTCTTCTCCAGGCTGAACAGCCCCAATGTTCTCAGCCTGTCTTCATACTTTATGTGCTGATTGTCAATGTTGCTGTGCCTTCTGTATCACATTGCTGCCACAGGCAGAGATTCTGGGCTGTTTTTATGTGCAGGAGATATCTGTTGGCCTTTGAAGTTGGCTTGTGTTGATGGACAGGAAGAGGAGACATTGCAGGATGTGATTTAGCAATGGGAATTGTCTTCAGTATTTACTTTTAAGAGCATTGCTCTTCTTGCCTCTTTATATTGCTGTGAGGTGCTTTCAGTGTGTTCCTTTTCCACTGCATCATGATGATGATGCAGTGGAAAAGGAACACTGACACTCTGCCAGCCATGGGATCAGGCTCTCCAGCCCAAGCCAACTGTACAGGCTGCAATTTTTCCATGTGATGGCAATTTTAGGATCAGCACTGGGAGAGTTCTGAGGAAATCCATTGCCTGGTGCTACCAGCCCAGCAGCTGCACGAGACTTGAAAGCTGTAGTCTGACACACTGGAAAAATAAGTTATCATTTCCAAACCCTCTCCTGTCAGTGCTTATTAGAGAATTTAGATGTTATGAACTTCCTTGGATAAATCATCTCCAGTAGTGATGGCTTGCTTTGAAAAGGCAGTTTGCTTGCCCTTCTGGTACAGCAGTGGCAGCTATCTCAAAAGGAGGAGTTGGACAGCTCTGAGATATCATCTGGAGCAATGTGGGGATGAAAGCAAATCTCTTCTAGACAAGCACTGAGAGAAATTCCAGAACTTGAGGGTTGCCGCATCCCACTGACCAGATGCTCTGTGAGTGCTCAGTACGTTGACATCCGCCAGCAGTGGGGAGAACAGTGAGGTCAGTGACGTGCTACTTTGCAATGTGCTGAATTAACATAATACATCTACTTCAAAGAGTTAGCATCATTGAACTTATAGATATATATATTTAAGTAGAATAATGATGATGCCTACATTGTAGTCGCTGAAGAATAGAGCAGTAGAACATGACCAGAAAAAAAGGGATTTCCAAATCATCATGGAAATTGTCTCTGCAAAGGCAGTAATTAAGGGAATAGAACTTGCAACTTAGCTCATGGTTGTTACAAGATTCGCAGTGGTTTATGGCATTGCAGATCTCTCCTAATGAT
The DNA here is from genome assembly GCF_012275295.1 of Melopsittacus undulatus. Classification (NCBI taxonomy): domain Eukaryota; kingdom Metazoa; phylum Chordata; class Aves; order Psittaciformes; family Psittaculidae; genus Melopsittacus; species Melopsittacus undulatus. The sequence goes on from NC_047529.1 coordinate 115,365,038, forward strand.
ATCAATCCTAATCATGATAACTAATGATAGGAATCCTCTGCTGCAGATTGTCTGCTACTGTGATCATTTTGTACACAGTGCTTTGGAGACAGGGGAGAAGAAATGGCAGCATCTAGATGGCTACTTGGGGAACATGCAAGTTAAACACAGGACATCTGATGAACTACCCTCCAAGTATGTGTGATTGAATGATGGTTAACTGATTGTAGCTGTTGATGAAGACCAAATGTGTCTGAAATGTGAAACACCTTATATTTGTAGGTAGTAAGTGCTTTGTAAACACCCATAGTTTACACTTAATATAACTGTCTGCAAACGCTCTCCTTCCCCTAGTTGTCCTCAGGAAGAGGTGCATTAAGTAAGTGTTGTTGCCAAGCAAGTATTTCTACCATTTTTGACATTGTTTTCTAATGATATGGAGCCTTCATGAGCTTTGCTACACCTGGCTGGGTTTGGGTTGTTTCCTTTTTAATGAGGCAACCTGCCTGCGCTGAAGTTTCCACGCTATCTTGACTTGAAACTATTGAGGCTTTGATTGTGAGACTGAAATGGAAATGTACCAGCAATTATTTACGGTCCACATGTTTAGCAAGAGAAGAAAAAGTTCAGGTTTATGGCCCAGATGCTAAGCAGGTGAGGTATTAGCATAAATCATGGTGAGGTATGTGTTGGGGGCACATAAGGACTGGAGAAGTTTTGACCTTGCTGATGCAATAGCTAAAGGCAGAGATTGTTGTTCATCATGAAGTTTGGTTTAGCTCTATCAGCTTTGAAGAGAGAACAGAATATCATCCAGTAAGCCTTAAGCAGCTATTATAAATAATGAATCATTTAAAATGTGATTATGGTTGTACTCCTGTAGGATGCAGGTTGGGCCTGGGCATTGACAAACAGGCCTGTTGGAGAGGCAGAATGCCACCTCACCTCCTGCAGCTGTGTTGTCACTGACCTACGAGCAGCTGGTTATTCAAGTGCTTAAATATAGATGGAGAAGCTTACTAGTAAATAGCTATTTAAACCATCAGTGTTTCCAGCACAATGCTTAAGCCAAGATTTACTGTTGCAAAACGTGTGTGAGGAACAGTGATGATACTGTGGATTAAAAGAGAAACAGTGAAAATACAAATAGTGAAATTTTGTGCTGGATTCACTAGCAGTGGCTCGTAGCTGGAACGTGAAACAGTAGTCCAAAATTAGTTGAAGTGTTTATACATGGATTATTGAAGTGATGAAGCTGTTTGGAATGCGGGGTTTTGAAACAACTGATCCAGGGCAGTGCTTATGCTTCGGTAGTTTTGTAGCTGCTTTTGTATCTTTGGAAGGAGTTATGACCATTGTTTCGGGTATTGTGCGTACTTAGTGCACAAGCTTTTAGTAAATTGCCATTGTTAGACTTGCATCTTGTTAAACAAACATAGATGGAAACAGATTCTGTGCTGTAAAAACAACCACACGCAAGCCAACTGCTTTGTGCGTGTGGGTTATGTATCATTTCCCCTCAGGAATTAACAACATACCTTCAACTCCACTTTTTAATTTGATTGAAAGGGAGAGCCTTGCACACAGAAGAAGAAAACCTCTTGGACTCTAATCTCTTAATCTCCATAAAATGCGTGAACATTTAGCTTTGATAATATATGAAACAGATCTGGTGGTCCGTAACATTTCTGATGTGCATCCCCCCTTTTTTTTGCAGCAAAAAGAAATCAAAGCAGACATAAAACAACATATGACAGATGGGTTGGCATTGGTGAGCTCTCAAGCGTGAAGAAATTCCATAGCTCTAACTCTCCCTTCTAATACACTAGTGGAAAGTCAGTTTGGTGGTCTGATGATGATTCCTTTGCTGATGTTACATAGTTTTCCTGCTAGTCGTATTACCATGCATCTTGTGGACTTCTGTATTAGGCCTTTCTGATGCTAGAGAAGGGACTGTCCAGGAGTAATGTCAAGAAATGCAACTTTGTTTTGTGCTTGGAGGCACATCTTCTGAAAAACGTGGTGTTTTCCTGATGCTTGGGATCAGGAACTGGTTGAGATTCAGAATGAGGTGACTGGAATGAGAAGGTGCCCATAGCAGTCCCAGCTCTAGCATAGCTTTTACAGTCAAAGAAGACAGCTTTAAAGAAATCATTTCTGCAAGGAAGGTCTTTCAACTCTGTTTCCTATCTGTGTTTCCAAAGGCAGATAGTTCTTGGGGTCCTGCAGGATCTGAAGTGGAACTTACTTCCCTTCCACCTTCTTTCAGAGTAGCAGGAGTGAACTGAGCCCTGGTTTTGGCACATCCTCACAGGTGAGGTGATCTCCAAACGTGTTGTAACTACTCTGCTGTAATTATCCCTAGTACGAGGAGGTTCAACTTCTGTTTTTTAAGTCTCTAGGGCTGGAAGAGTGTTTTCTTGTTGTTTGTTTCTTTTAGTAGATGCGGTGGTTTGATCTTTCCATTGTAAGTATCTTGTACAACTGACATGCCCTGGTTGCCTAAATGCAGGCAAAATATACATGATTTAGAAGCACTTTTGGCTCTTAAAGTGGATAGCTGCCACTTCCCCCTGATGTTTTTCCAGCCTTTGGAATCTTACAGTAAGAATGGCTTTGGAGGAGGGTTGCCTGCCTGAAAAGTCTGCTCCAGAAATGCTTGTAGGACCTAACTAAAGCAGGATAAGAAACAAAAAATATACTGGTGTTACATGATGCATGGATTAGATTGCAGGAAACTGCACCATGGTTAACTTCACTGGTGTGCATTGAAAACAAACTGAACCCCACACCCACGCTGCTGGTCTTGGTCTTTAAAGTTTTGTTGGCAAAGCTCTGCCTTCTAGGAGTGGGAAAACAAGTCAGACCCACAATAGACACAATTACGCTGGCAGAAAGCTCAATGTAGTCTCTGCCAGTTGAATGAAATCCTGTGGCTTATGTATTTTATTCCATTCAAGGAAGAGCCTTGGCTACCCCTTTGCTACCCCCCATCCCTTTTTCTCCAGCCCAGCAGAAACTGCATCTCCAGTAGTGGGATTTGTGGAGCTAACACTGCCAGTGGAATTCCTTTTACATGTTGGTAAGCCAATAGAGAAGCATTAGCATCGTCTCAAATAGTAGGGTTTTTTCCAGGAAATAAAGTGAAAAAATGCTATCAGAGGGGACAGACAGCTCAGTTGGATGCAGAAAATGCATGAAAAGGGCAATGCAAGTCCTGTCAGAAGTGCCAAAGCCTCTGACAAGATTCCTTGGGACCTGTCAGTCTTTGTGCACCAACTTCACTTTCTCAGTGACATGGGTTTGCCTGGAGGCAGCAGTAAACCATTCAAAATATAACAGGATATCCTGGCATGACAGGAAGATGATCTTGGAGATCTAGGTCTCCCAAGGCTCTGGTGTAAGCTATTACCGTGTAGAGGCTCCAGTTTTGGAGTGACTTTTAATGGGTTGTTTGGTTTTGCTTTGAAAAGAAAAAGTTGCATGGGTTTTGCACACCGACAACTGCTCATGGAAGATAAGAAATTGCAGCAGCCAAAGCTTGGGATTTATTGCTGTGGTCAATTTCCTGTTGTTTTTAATAGGATACGGCCCCTCTACTTCTGAACCAGTGAGCTGTAGCAAAGAGACTGTATCGTGTTGCAAAGGACTGGGTGTCGGGTCATGAACACATGCTCATGACTGGCGTTCAGGCTTCCAAAGCAACTTTAGAGCTGGTTTGGTGTGTTCATGGGCACGTTTCAGCTCCTTGTAACAGGGATTTTTTTGTTTAGGAGCCTTTGGTTTGTTTTAAAGCTATATAAAGAATTTATGGTGAGGTTTGTTCTGGGCATACAGTGGAAAACAAGGATTACCTGACTGTTAGGGCACCCCTGGCCCAGCGCTCCTGCCTGGGTCACTGCATGGGTAGGAAATCAGGCAATTCTTGGCTGGCTGCTGGGGATGAGATTGGCTGGGAGCAGAGGAAGGAAATCTGGCTGGTAAACTTTTAGCAGATATATTTGGGTTAAAAAGCAAGGTTTTAACAGTGGGGAATGAGTGTTGTGTATTATTATTTCCCTTTGATTAATTTTATTTGAATTCTTTTGTCTATTTTCATTCAGAAACATTCCATAGTCAAAATATCCCAATGTTCTCATGTGTGATAAAAATAAGGAAGCAAAAGAATTGAGCTGGGCACTAACAAAGTACCACATAGAGAGTCACAGGAGGGAGATCATCTGCTCTGTAATTTAGAAGGTCTTGGTAGGTCTTTGAGAAGGGGGTGTTAGTGCCCTCCATGGGATGTCAGCATAACTTGCTGGAATTATGCAATGCAGTTGTAATTTGGCAAGCTAAATTCATCATTGTAATTCTTCTGTGGCTATTTCTGGACTTTATAGTAAATTTCCGAGCTGCCCTTGAACGAATGCTTTGTTATATTGTTTTTCAGCTGGGCTTTCTGCAGACCTTTTGGGGTTTCTTTTTGCTGGGTGGTTACTTTGTCCTCAGACCATCTCTGTAAGTTTTAGTAGTGTTAATGAGCAATGAACTTCATTTCAGTTGTGTATCCTTTAATACTTTTATTAACTTGGATATCTAAGCTGCAGATCAGATTGAACAGGAGGTGCATTTCTGACCAATATTACACCAGCCTTAAGGGCAGGGAGATGCATCTCTTGGCATTTAGATAGTCACGGTTCCTGTCATGCTTTTGACATTATAATAATCCAATTATTTTACCTTTTGCTGCCCTTATGGTTAAGATTCTTTTGCCTCCTGTTAATGATACTGTCAACAAATAAACCCAAGCATTTAGGATCATCCTGAGATTGCTATTTTGATTTCTTATAGCAGTTCTGTAGTATGTAATAGTACAATCCGGGGGGGTGTTCCTATGTGTAAAAGCTGGGGAAGCAAAGTAGATAGAATTTTCAAGTCCAGATGAGCTGGGAAGTTTAAATAGGATTCAGAATGCCTTGAGGACTGGTAAACCTTTGTCTGCTGATTCTGGACAAGAGATCAGAAGTCTAGGCAGGTTTCAGTTCTCAAAGTGAGGTGGCAGTTCTGGTTTTCATGGATCCAGTGAGTAGTGTGTTTAAAGAATGAGGTGTTTTCTAAATTCCATAACACAGCTCAAAGGTATATCTGAATTACAAAGCTTATTCGTAATTAAACGTAGCTAACTCTATTGCTAACTACAGTTTGTAATGCTAAGGAACCATGTTCTGTTGACAAGAATACATTCTGCTGGTAGTGGAGGCTAGTGACTTTTAATAAGAAGAGTGCTGCTACCCCTAACAGCTGCTTAAGGTAAATGTAAGGGCTTTTGGCACCTGTTTTCCAGCATTAATGCTCTTTTTGTAAGAAGAGCCTGTTGCTCCAGAACCCATAACATACAGGGGCTTTATCCATGTTGTCTGTTTAGATGCTTGCATTTGCAGTTTAGTGGTGCCTCTTCGTACAGAAGCAATATGCACAGTAGCGAACATGGGTATTTTCCCTTAAAGATTTCAATATGTTCATGATGTTGACTAACACTAAAGAGAATAAACTGTAAAATTCAAGCATGCCTGATTGGTTTTTATAGTTAGAATGGGAAACAATTAGTACTTAGCATCCAGAATACTTTAAACCAGTGCATGTCTCAAGTGTTTTCTGTAGCTCTGTTTCAACAGAAGATGCATTCTCCACAGAAGCCCTTGTGTTGCCAGTTTGTATTCAAAACAAGCTGTTTTATTTCAGACAACTTTGTACTAGTAGTACCCTGTGTTTCCTGGCTAGATGGCTCATTCAAGCAGGTCTATTGGCTGCTTATAGTGTTCCTGACCTGTATTTTATATCCAGGTGTTTGTTCTGAGAGCTGTGACTTTCTTCTTAGGAAACAAAACTGAGCACATTTCAACTGTGTCTCGGATTATTTTGTTTTGTTTTTCGGTCTGTATTTCCTTTAGGATGTTCACAGTACATTACACATGCTGGATTTTACATCTTTTTGGTTGCAAGAGCTATACTATATGATGGTGTGCTTGCATGCAGTAAGCTATCTAGCTCTCTGATTCTAGATATGAAAATCCCCTGGTTAAGTTTCTGAAGATCTCTGGCCAAATCCTGTAACCCAAACCCACAGTGCCTTTGGGAAAAAATGCATATCAATTACATGCAGATGTTATAGTTCCTTTTGTGGAGTCATAGTAATGTCATTCTCGGTGCTTATTAACATGACATAGAGCTTGAAAATGGCTGCAAAGGCTCAGAAGGCATTATTCTTCTCAAAGTGTTTATGTTTTAGACAAATTAACCTGTCAAGCTGGCAATCAGATGTGGTGGCTTCAACTACAGTCAGTCATCTCAGATGCAGAGCCCACGGAAGCCTTGTTTCCCTCATGGGCACTTGCCCAACTCAGTGCTTACCATCTACCCGTGTCACGGCCTGCCATAGTTCCTCTCCACAGGGCTTGTAGTAACTGTTTCTGACCATCTTTTTCCCTGCTGCTGGAGCAGGAGAACTGTTTGTCTTTCTAAAATTAGATATCCATGGATACATGTAATATTTTTCTCTATTTGAACTTGGCAGTTTCAGTTGCATATGGAAAAGAAAAGTGTGTTCCATTACAGGAAGTCTGCATGCTGTATTCTTCAGTTACAGGAGGATAAAATGTTACATGGAATATTTCAGTCTTTGTTCTGTAGAAGGAAAACAATACTTATAAAACCAGGTTTATACTGATGTCTGCAGCCAGACTCTTCCTCTGTTGTCATTGTGCAGCTTTCAGGGTACCACCTTATGAAGGGAAGCTAGCTTTATATGGGATACAGCAAGGGAACGTGATTTTAATACCACTTGAGAGTTTTTATTGAATTCCTCTTTTGTTTCTCCAGCTGAAGGTGGGTGTTTGAACCTCCTCAACTGTGTGGACCATTCTTTAATGTAGGTTATCTTGCCTGAAGCATCTATCTTCAATTCTCAAGATTGCAGACAATCTTCTCTTGCTTGCAATTTGTCTTAAGACACCACAGGTGGCTGTAGTAGTGGTAGGAAATGATATAGTACTTTATTGCTTTTCTTGGCTATAAAAGTAGTTACTTTTATTTTCTAGAGCCCCTTAAGTTGCATAAAGACTGTTCCAAGGACAAGTGAGAAACTGGGAGGTTATTTGATGTCTGGAGGGGTAGGCAGTCTTGATTCTGGAACAGGCTACTTCACCTTGTTAACTTCTTGAAACTACTGTAGTATTTGTTCTCTTTTGTACACAAATACATTGTTCTTTCTTCTGTGAGGTACTAGGTGATAGCCATACTGTAAGGGTGGTGAGGCACTGGAATGGATTGCCCAAGGAAGTTGTGCATGCTCCATCCCTGGCACTGTCCAAGGCCAGGTTGTACAGAGCCTTGGGTGCCATGGTTTAGTGTGAAGTGTCCCTGCCATGGGAGGGGTTTGGAGCTGGATGATCTTAAGATCCTTTCCAACCCTAACTATTCTATGATTTTATGATTCTAATATGAACATAACTTCCATGGAGTAACAACTGCTCTCTTTTGCTCTCTGAATAATAACCTGCATAAATGGATTAGCCTGACTTTTGAAAATGGGTTATGAGTAGTTATGTTGCACCTTTGCACTGAAGGAGCTAAAACATAAATTAGAGTTGAGGTGGTTTCTGGCTTTGTTTTGATCAGTGGCATTTACTAGTTATTTACAAAAAGAAGTAAATGAGCTTTGGCTGCAGTGGGAGAAAAGTGCAGCCTGAATAGGTGAAGAGAGTCTGTCTTCTAAATTCTGTATGTTACATGGGATTCATGCCACCCACTCTTTTACTTCTTCAGAACACTTGAGGCTTGGACAAATCAGCCAACAGCTGGAAAGTTTTTACTGCCCTTTCCCATCTGCATTGAAGAAATGTTTTATGTGCTTTCCTTATCTTTGCCAGCCTTTTTCCTTCTCCTCCCATTCTCTCTCCACTTTATGCCAGGCAAAGTGATGGAGTTTTTCCATTCTAACTGAAAAATCTAACTTTCCCATTACTCTAACTTTAAAAAAGCCCAACTTTCTTCTGTAAGGCTGAATACTTTCATGGTTGCATGGTAAGGAGAGGGTGCTGTTTGAGTCTTATTAGCAGGCAAAGCATTGTTTAGCCCAGTGACCCAAAGAAGGAATCTGCATATAAACTTGCCTTTGTGACTCTGCTAATATATTTAACTTCATTGTAAAAGCATAGTAGCAGGTTTTGTGCTGCCCTCGTCACTGTCAGAAGATGTGTATCTGCCAATGCATGCATCCTACTGCCAGTTAAAGTGATAGTGTGACCATTCAGAGATAGAAAGGAGTGATTTGGGAATTGTCTGTTGTGAGTAGCGTGTGTCAGGATGATCCCATGCTGGCACACAGTTGCTACCCTGGGATCTGAAGATACCTGTCACATGTAACAGTTTATGTTACTCCAGGTTATTTATGGTTCAGCTGGGCTACCACTTTCAATAGCTGTGAACAGCTAACACCATGTCCTGCAGGAGCTAGTAGCTCAGATGGGATAATGTGGTTAGAAAGATGAACAAATCCTTTCATAGCAAGGCCTTTAATGATCCCCAGTGACTCTTTATTTGGAAGTTAATGATGATTGATTTCCTCTTCCAGAACACCTGTTGGAGTAGGAGGAACACAAAAAGAAGCAGGTTCCTGGACTGTCTTTTGTACTTTCTTTCTGCCAGTCTCCTATCTGTGAGGGTTTGTTGTCTGGCTTGTTTTGGTGTGGGTTTCATGTTTGTGTTTTACCTCTTAGCTTTCCTGTGAAACCTTTTTTACCTTGATCCAGTTGTAATGTTTACGCTTGGGTGTTTTGAAGTATTTATTTTTCAATTGGCTTTGTGATTTGAATAGCTTCATATTATTTTTGGCATGAGCTGCGGTATTAAGGGCCAGCAATATTTTACTCTGACAAGTTTATATATCAAAAGTTCAGAAGAAAGACTGAAAAAAATGGGCTTTTGAGGTACGTAATCTATGGTTGCCAATGAAAACTGATATTGTGAAATCCCATGAGGATATAACCATATTCCATTACGTTTTCTTGCCTTGTCACTGAGAGAAACACAAAGGTAGACAAGTAGTTATTTAAGCACATGACGTGTTTCTTGCTTCCAGAAACTTTATAAAAATAGCCAGGTAGAATAACAATAAATTCATTACTCTTACAAGGATTTCCTGACTGTGACATGCCAGTATATGACTTTGAACTTTAGTCTCACTTAGAATGGAGGTTGTTTTGAAGATAGCCCTTCTGAAGGATTCTCCTATTTATGCTATGTGAATGCCTGTGTTATATTTAGGCACTGAAAATACTTTTGGACTGAGTGTCCTGTATTCTGCAGTGGGGGGGCCCTGGGAAGATAAGAGCTGTGCTTTCTTTCATGAGCATACTTAAAACTACTTCCCAGCAATCCTGTTCCCTCTTTGAGAGTCAAGGCTGGACTCTGCTGCCTCCAGGCTCCCTCCCACAAGAGCAGGTTAGAAGCTCTCCTTATGCTGTGATACAGGACAGACGTTTGCACTGCACCTGTAGCTTGCAGTCGGAATTGAGCTGGATACCTTTCCAAACCAAAGCAAGGCAATGTCATGTCAGTCTCTCTTCCCAAGGAACAAGGGACAGGACAAGAGGAACCGGCCTCAAGCTGCACCAGGGCAGGTTTAGATGGAGCTGAGGAACAATTCCTGCCCCACAGGGTGCTCAGGCATTGGAACAGGCTGCCCAGGGCAGGGCTGCAGGCACCGGCCCTGCAAGTGTTCACACAGCGTGGAGACGAGGCCTCAGTGCCATGGGGCAGTGGTGGCCTTGGCAGTGCTGGGAATGGTTGGACTGGATGAGCTTAAAGGGCTTTTTCAGCCCAGCTGATTGTATGATTCTATTCTTGCTATCCATCTCCTAGCTTGTGGGCTTGCTGTGCTGTTTATTGAGCTCCTTTAAGAAGGAGTGTGATCTGTTGGCCATATCCACATAAAGCTGCAGAGGAATGTGTATATCAGGCTTCAAGTTAAAGAAACAAAATGCTTCCCACTTGCAAACCAGAGACAGAATTACAGGAAGGGCTGCACCACATGGGCTTTCTCCACTCGCTTTAGTTTTGTTCCTTGTTTCTTCTCTTGGTTCTCCCTGCATTGCAGTTAATGCTGAGTGTAAATGTTAGGGATACCTCATCACCTTAGACTTCTGTATGTTCAAATGCGAGATACCAAAAAGGAGAACATATAAACAGCAGGATTATTTAACCATTTTTTATTTTACTCCACCTTCTTCTGTTCTGGTGTTTTGGTTTTGTACTTGTAAGAGAATAAACTTAAGTAATCTGTCTATAATATTTATATTTGTCTGCATTCAGTAGAACTTCAGTGGCCACTATGGTGGATCAAAGGCCTATTTGTGCCACTTTTGATATGCACGTACAATAAATACACCTACCTGTGGTCATACAGAAGATGTTTTGATTTTGTGCAAGTGGTGTTTAGATGGAGGTTTCTTTTTTACATATGAGAACTGAAAGCCAGGCTAAATTCTGTGGTTTAAATCTGAATTGCTTGTAAAGAACAGCAAACCCATAAAATGGTCATGTTAGATGTTAATGCTTCTGTCTCTTCATTTTAATGTGCCAAGTCTATTTTGTGAGCTAGGGAGGGTCACAAGCTTACAAGTCAGTTTTGGTCTGTGCATTCTAGTCATGCTAAAACGCTAACATAAAAATGGATTAGTGTGAACAAAGAATAAAGCTCTTTTATTTTAAAGGAAATTTTCCTTTCAACTCATGGCTAAATTAAAACTTTCTGCAAAGTTTGGGGTTTTTTCCCCTCTGAAGTGTTACAAAGCAGCTGCCTTCTCTCATAGAGTCAGCTAACAAGAATTGGGCTGTAAGCTCATTAAAAGCTGATAACGTCAAGTATGACTCCAAATAAAGCTATCATCATATGAAAAGGGTGAGTAATTTGTCCAGGCTTATAGGGAATGGTGGTAAGGAGTTTATTGAGGCACTGTTCTGAAAGCTGAGCAGAGAATGGCATGCCACAGGTTTTCCAATTTATTACAGTGATCTTGTGTATAAAGCTGCAACTTGTATTTCATACTCCAAAACTAACAGAGTTTTATTAGCCTTCAGTGCAAAGCTGTCCTCTTGAGGAGGATTAATGACAAATAATATGTTAGAAGAAAAGAAGCCAGTCTAAACTTGTCAATTATAGTGCTGTTATAACCAAAGAAGAAAAATCACACATTTCTACAATGATACAATATGGAATCAGAGTTTGTACAGTTCCTTCCTCTGTCAGTGCAACTAGCAGCACTTACTGGAATGCTGTGGAATTATATTGCTGATTTTTCTCCCAAACTCCTTTGAAAACTTCTGGAAAACATGCTAGTGTTGAAGGATTCCCATTGACAGCCTGAGTAGTATTTGAGCCGTAAGAGTTTCCTTGTTGAAAGTTCTTAGGCAAAACCATGCCATCTGTTGTTAATAATAACTCCTATCTGCTGTCCAACTCCGTGATACCAGGTAATTGTGTTCAAATCTTGTTTATCATTGTGATCTGCAGCAGAGATGAAGGAAGAACGCCAAGGGCTGCTCACAGAGAGGGGTCCCTTTGTAGCCTTGTGATTCTGAGGCACCAGTCAAAGGAGTCAGTCGCTTCAAAGCAGGTCCCCCCCTACCCCTGCCTTTAGCCATAAATCTTTCTTCTTGGTATTTTGACTCTTTCAGGCTAGTGTTTAAGCCCACACAGTGGGCACTGGAAAATAATCCCTTACTACAGAAAGAAAAGTCCTGTTAGCTCATTTCCGGCAGCTATTCTGTATTTTAGATGAGGTGTTTTGCTGGCGAAACAAATGCGGTTATTCATAGACCATGGCTGTGTGATTTACATCAAGGCCTATATTCAGTAAAGATAGCAGATTTACTTTCTGCGTGTATGTGCATGTAATATAATCCTCCTTGAAGGAATTACTTCCATTTTGTAAAAGCATTTTGTAGCATCGATGTTTTAACGCATTGAGTCATGGAGAGGCTCTTTTCTGTGCAAGTTCAGAAGTTCATGTTATGATTGTGGATGAAGTATCTACTTATGTAACTAAATGTGCTGGGTTGTGAGTTAGGATGTACAGCGTGCATGCTTTTACCGTGTTATTCCCCCCACTTCCTTTCTCCTCCATCCCATCATGCTTACCTAGAGCAATACTTCCTCCATTGTGTTGTCCTGATTCAGTCATGAATAGCTGTATGGGATTAAGTGAGCCTCTCTTGAGAATGTACACCATTGCTCTGAACTTCCAGACACTGGATAAGATTTTCTTCTTACTGTAAGCCTGCAGGTATGGGTCTCACTTCACTTGGTGCCAGTCTGGTTACTGACATCAGTGAGGGTAACACTGCATCCATAAGGATCCATAAGGAAAAAGGTAGATTTAGAGCTGTTATGCTGTTGACATTTGATGTGTTGCAAGTTGAGTCCTTCCTGCTGTTTTTCTCCCTTCTCCCTCAGTTGTATGTGTGATTCTTTGGGCTTTACAAGACAAATTTGTTAAGAAAACATTTTCTTGTGGGTCAAGGAATTCCAATATGTTGGAACTTCCTTAAGATAAAAAGGTACCTTTTTGACTTGTGCAGTCTTTAGTGTTAAGGGCAGGATGAGGCATTTTAGCAATCTGTAGTTCTAACTCAAGTTTTCCCAGTTTCTGTTCATTTTAAAAACTATAATTTTCCAAAGTACGTATATGAAAGGAAGCCAAGGACAGTGCGAGGTACACAGACATGACCACTGTTGGAGCAGAAGTTGTAGAAACTCACAAGTATAAGCCATATTAACATCAGAAGAAAGGCAGGAGCAAAATCACGCACCTTTATTAAATGCATAAGACCATATTGTGCTGGGACCATGTTACCCAGCAGGGTCTCATCTGAGAGCAGCACTGCATGAACTGCATGCTTGAGAACAGCTGGGGTTTTTGTTAAAGCAGGATAGGTGATGCTTGAACTTCTGTTGTCTTCATTTTTGACAAACTTCTTATCCCACCAGTTGAGATCACAGAATAACCAGCACCAGTTGATGCTGGTGGATGTTAACTAGTGTGAATGCACTGGGGTGTATGATTTTACTCTGACACTTCCCTCTGTTAGAGCTATCGCTTCTTCATGTTGTCCTGTGTTTAGAACTTCAGTTTTACTCACGTCTTTGTAACATGAGAGAATAAGGAAAACACGGTGTAAGGAGTTTTTCTGTGGTTTTAGCTAAGCATATCCGTCACTGTTTTATATGGCTATCAATCACATTTAGCAGGAAATGTAACCTCTTCCAATCACTATAGCTCAGACAAGTCTGAAGGAGTTGAAAACCTGTCACAGAGGTGACTAGCTGAAAGGAAAAGTAAATGGCACTGATAGGATGTTGCTACTGATGGTAGCCAGGGGGGTAATATAGGGACACAAAGTGAAGAATCCAGTCAACCCTCCTGAGAGGTTTTAAGTCATTTGAATAGAACTGATGTTAAATAGTTGACCCTTACAGTAACAGTTAAGTTTCCATGACATTTGATTGCTAAGAAGTATTTAGTGCAAATTTAGGATGCAGGGCCTTGTGCTTTTGGTGCTTTTCTTAGACAGCTGATGTAGTACCAGGCCTGAAAGAAGGATGTGCCCAAATACCAAAATGTTGGTCTGACTTCTCTTCTGAATGGTTTGTCCATGTTGAAGATACAGCCCATCTAGAGTCTGTAATAATAACTTTTCTTAGGGGCATTCAATTACAGAATACATTGCTTTATTTTGGGTTAAAAAAAGGACTGTTTAAATCAGCTGGCTATTTCACACTTTATTCTTAGACTTTTATTCTAACATAGCTTTGCCATACAGGAAGAATGGGAATATGTTCTAGCAAGCTCCTTTGCCTGCTGAGACCAGGAGCCTGCCTTGGGCTGTGAGTTCAGAACTTGCCCAGCTGACCTGACCAACTGCTGTCAATGAATGCAGAACTGCTCTTCTTCTTCCTCCTCTGAGGTGTGTGGTTCTGCTCTCTCCCTGTGCCAGGTGAACTGCTCATGCTGGGCTCCACTGTGACACATTAACCAAGCTGAAAGGATCCCATTTTATTGAGTGAGGGATGTAAAGTGGGGAAGAAAGCAGGACTTTCCTCTCATTCCTGGCAGTAGGGAGCTCCTAGATGAGACTGCCTTGGGGGCAAAACTGCATCCTTGGTCTGGTGCCATAGAAGTACTGATCACTCTTGGCTGTTTCTAGTTTGAGGTCTTGCAATAACATAGCCAAGGTGTGAGGTTGTAAATAGTTAACTGCTGTACCCTGGTGCCCTAAAACCTGCGGCAGAGAGGTGGAGCTGCTGCAGACAGTTGGCATGGGCAGGCAGGCAGCTTTTCCTACTCAAAGGAAAACTGCTAGGATCTGACATTTCATTTTGGTGGGTGTTTTTGACTTTAGAATACAAGGTGTACGGGTGAATGGTAAAAGCTCCAGCTTCCTTACATTGTTGTGGACTAAAACTGGTTGCAATGGCACCTCCAGTGTCATTTAGATATGTTACTTTATGCAGATGTTACTCCTAACTTGAATGCTTACAGCAACTCCAAGAATCCTTTGTAAGTAGTTAGAAAGATCTGTTGAGGGTATTCTGGAGTGAAGAGTAAGGAAATTATGGATAAGGGTCTCATCTATGGTTTGGGAAGTTTACATCTGTTCTGTGCTAGAGACTGTTGGACACTTAGATCCACAAAAATACTTGTTTCCTGTGTACCTTGATGCTGATTGATGATGTACCTTGATGATTTTCAGGTCTTTGACCACTGCGTACTGGTGTCTGATGGTGCACAGTAGTAGTAACAGTAGCAGTCATCTTCTACTTTGAATGTGTTAGAGAGCCCTTGGCATCTGTTCATGCACACAAGTGTTGGGTTTATTACTACATGGATTAGGGTAATACCTAAATCTCCCCTAGACTTAAATGCCTGAGGATGAGGTCCATGTCTTGTCAGGGACTGTATAAGCAAGTAGTTGAAAACAGTGGCCTTGCAGCAGAAGGCTTGTATAATGTAAGGGTTAAAAACCCCTTTAATCTCTCCAGAGATGGATTTGACTCCTGGGGGTTTATCAGGCTTTATGGGAATTCCACTCATAACTGGGTGGGATGCGGACACCTCGCTAGGCACAGAAATATACCACACCATGCTCTACCTGCATGAAACTCTCACATGAGAGCAATCAAGGCAGAGAAAGCTATTCCACAGAGAGAGATCTCCTCCTCTAGACAGAATCAGCCCGATGGAGATGGGTTGTGCCAGACTCCCTGTCTCCTGCACGCTGTTACTCTTCCCTAAAACTGTAGGCTAGCACATCCCTTGCCGCTTGCATCACATGCTGTGGTCTCAGGCCCAGCCCAGGGTTACATACTTCTGTTAGGTGTGCTGCTGCTCCTGCAGTCTTGGAATGCTGGAGGGCTGCCATGTGCTGTTGGTAAATACAGGCTGCAGTTTGACAGTAATCGCTGTCTTCCTGGAGTTTCAGAAATTATCCACAGAAGCAAATGAAGTGGGAGCAAGCATTCTGCTTTCAGTGCCTTTCCTATCGGGTGCTCCTTTCAACGTGGTTCAATGTGTTAACTCTGTAATAAAAAGCAAGTCATGTACTTGGAAGTGTCCTGAGAGAAGAAGCCTTTCTCTCTTCTGGCCTTTAAAGAAGTTTAAGGAAGCAGGAGAGTGCCCTGTGACTGGAGCAGTGCCCTTCACCCCACAAAGCAGCTTCTGCCCCATGGCTTCCTCCTCCTGAAACACATAGTGGCTTCCCTTGCTCCCCCCAGCCCATCTATTAAAACTAACATCTGGCCAGCCCCAGCTGACTTTGGGGGAAAGAAGGAAGATTTTTTCCTATTTCTGGCTTCTTTGGTTTTAAGTTTGGAAAAGTCATAAAATATTAATCGGTTTGCTTTGTGTGTGCTAGTGGTTTGACCTGGTTTCGCTGTAATGTCTCATAAAGGAAAGAAAAATACTGGTTTGGAAAGGCACACAGCTTTATCTGCATAAGGATATTAAAGTCCATTAAGGAGGTTTTGTATTTCATACAGAAACTAAGTAAATGCTCTTAAAAAACGGAGGTAATTCTGTGTTATATATCACAGTGGGAATTTGACCTAGTTCTTCTTGCAGAACTGGCCCTGTTGATAGGTAGTGCTATTGCACTGGTCATGATCAGGCTGGTTGCTGATAGGTAGTGCTATTGCTCCAGGTCATGATTAGCCTTTTCCTGCCCAAACCATTACAGCTGTGCTGTCTGCAGCTTGAAGGTGTTTCAGTTTGGTGCCCAGGTTGTGCTTGGGAGTGAGATAGGTAAGCTTGTCTTGAGCTGAAATGTAGATGTTTTGTGTCAGGCTCCATCTTTAAGCTGCTTTCTAGCACTGGAAGAAAGGATCCAGAATAATCGAAACATGGAACAAAAAGAATAAAGGGAAAAATCCCAAAGTTAGTAAAGAGCTCAGTCTAGTTTCTCTTCAGAAAAACACATCCTTAAATAGAAGGTATCAGTTTAAAAGTTGTCATCTTTATGTCTTTCACACTTGAAATAAATCCTTTTTTAGAATTAAAATACGTGCATGTTTATTTGATGAGCCGTTTAGAGGCTTGCTTTACTTTCACTGGTTTTATTTGGTTTTAAGTGAAAGTGTGAGTTTGAGAAGTGTTGTGGATACCTTCATAGTTGTGTTAACTTGGTTAGGGACATTGCCACTCTTTGTCAATCCTTTAGCCAAGAAGGGAGATCCTGTAATGGAAGAATCCTTCACTTGAAAGACCAAACCCTTCTGTTTCTTGTCATCATCTTCTTTTCTCAGTTGTCTACAGAGTAACTGTGAGTAAAAATTGATGCGTCTGATGCATTGAAGATTACACAAACAAAAAACACTGTTTGCTTTATGTAACCAGGGCCTTTGAGATCTTCTTTAGGAAGCTTACCAGAAAACCCAAGTGGGAAGTTGGTCATCCAGAAGAAGTGTAAACAGGAAAGTTAGACATGTGCATTGCATTGAAAATGAATTGTTGCTACATGCTGGGATGATCAGAGCCATTTCAAGCTGTCTTGATTCATTCTGTAACTGCACACTTAGTGTGACAAGTTGTATGAAAGAGCTGTCATCAGGCATTCATGTATATTTAAGTGAAATGAAAAAGTAACCCAAACCCTATTGCACAAAGTGCATTGTTATCCCATCAGTATGTCTGACTCATCACATTCAGCAGAGTTAAAGGAAAACTCCTGATACTTTACTGCTTTTGGAAGAGGGGGGGAAATATTGGCTTTGCTTATCATGGAGTAATTAATTTGCAATCCATGTCAACATTGCCATTGTACAAGAATTAGTGGGTTTATTCCAGAACAGCATGTTAGCACAGCATCTTCTAGGACAGCTTATCCTACGAGAGCTGTGCTGTTCCATGTGCCTGGTCAGCAAGGCCAATCACACTGACTTTCTGTAAACTGACATTGATTTCATAGAATCATAGAATGGTTTGAGTTGGAAAGGACCTTAAGATCATCTTGTTCCAACCACCCCTACCATGGGCAGGGACACCTTGCACTGGACCATCCAACCTGGCCTTGAACACTGCTAGGGATGGAACATTCATCACTTCTTTGGGCAGTTGCAGTGCCTCACCACCCTCACAGTGAAGAACATCTTTAGGCTGCTACTCACTGTACAACTACTATACAGAGGGTGGCTCATACTGTGCAAAGAGATGTGTGCAGCTAACAGTAAGGAAAGGGAAGGGGTTATTTTTAGGCTAGCTGAAACTCCCCATGTGTGTGGCTTAGAATAATCTGCAAAACCAGGGACTGAACACAAATGCTGTTCTTGATAAGATGTAGTCCTCCACACCCTTCCTTCTCTGTAATTTCCTTCCATTCTTCCCACTTTTCAACCTCATGCTGCAGTTTTGGATAGGTTTGTCAGCAAGATAATTGCCAAATAGTTGAGTAGGGGTTAAAGCAGTGGCTTGGCCTGTGTGTTTTAGGACCCAGATCAGCTGCCATTCTCCTGAGTGATGCTGGGCAAGCTGGCTAATGTTTGTTTCAATTCCTCTTGTTTGAGTCATGGAGCACCAGGTTGTTCTGAGGATGCATTCATGTGTCTTGGATGGCTTCTGATGTTAGAGATGCAAGGTATAACAGCTCTCTCATGCAGTCATGTGAAAATAATACATTATTTCTGTACCCATTAAAGTTAGAATGGGAGATTAAACTACAGGGGTTAATGTGATAGATTTGGTTGCACTTCAGTCAAATAGCACAGGCCCCTTCTCAAGGTCTCTAGGCTTTGCTCTGGTGAAGCTAGTAGACTACCAGGATAGTCACACACCTGAGTGAGAGGTTGCTTGTGGTTTTCTGTTTCTGTGTTTTAGGGATTGTCTTCTGTTGCTTTAACCCCCTAATAGATGTGAGGATATACTGACTTTGGAAAATACACTGACTCCAATACGTGATGGTTCTGTTTCTAGTATAGCAATAATCCCTGGAGTCAGTTGGGCTGCTTTTAATGATCTCCATAGCAACTATATGCAGTAAAAGTGAAAATAACTGAGTCATGCAGTTCTTTGCCAGATGATACACGTGAGCAATGTACTAATATATCTGTTTGAAACGTCACACTGGGCTAAATGATGCGTACTCTGCTGGCAGTGCTTTCTAGGCCTTCTCCTAAGCAGCAAGGAAATGGGAGCTTTTGTTTGCAGTACTATTTGTTACAAGGAATGGACTTTTACATGCCAGCTTTCATGTCCCTTCACTTCTTGCTCCAGAATATTCAACTGGAACCAGGAAGGCTTGGTAGGAAGTAGTTTGCTTTTTACTCCATTCCTCTCTGCATGTGAAAAGTGACATTTTAAAGCTGTAAATGCTTTGGTTTGATTTAGCTTGGACCTGCTCCTATCTAAGCTTAGAGAGAGACGTGGATCTCACAGATGAGCATCATGGCTTCC
Organism: Melopsittacus undulatus; assembly: GCF_012275295.1. Classification (NCBI taxonomy): domain Eukaryota; kingdom Metazoa; phylum Chordata; class Aves; order Psittaciformes; family Psittaculidae; genus Melopsittacus; species Melopsittacus undulatus. Next base: position 115,384,000 of record NC_047529.1, read on the forward strand.
TAAATGCCCTTATTTCTGTATCTATGCTTCTTCTGTCTACTTTGTATTTTGGCTTCACACTTGTGTGTGTCCCTGATAAATAGGAGTAGTCATTAGAACCAGTATCTAGAATATGTGCTCTCTTCCTCTCACTGAGTGTTATCGTGGTGTCTGACAGCTGTCTTCCTGCAGTTACTCCTTCCACCTGAAAGGGTGAAATACAGAATTGCTTTGTAACTGGAAGTGAGCAACATGTCAGGGATTGCATCAGAGGACCCCTCTCTGAAATGGCTTGGATGCTTCTTGCCTTTCACATGCATACTTGGGGGGTTATTTTTGCAGAGGTGCATTTCCTGCTGGCTGCAGCCAGCCTTTCTTCTTTCAGAATCACACCTCTTTTAAATGCCTCTATTCCTTCTCTTTTTAAGCTACCTTTCAAAGCTGGCCCGAGGGCACCAAAACTTAACTTGAAGATTATGTTATGGACCCCTGTGGTGGGGGTAATGGTGGGAGACTTAGCACCTCTGGAGGCCTGCCCTGGAGAGTTGCTGTTTGTTCTGAGCTTCTCAAAGAAGGGCTTTGCAATTAAATCTGTGCTTTGCATTCAGTGCCAAAAGAGAGTTTTGAAGGATGTGTTGTATGAGGTGTTCTGGGAGATGCAGTAAGTGCCTGGCAGTCCCTGCGTGGAGGTGTTTAGTTTATGGCTTAAATTGTGACTCTTTTCCTTTAAGCTTTTTTTTGCACTGAACTTTAGGAACATCTTATTTCACTTTTAACTCTGTGTATTTGTATGTCTGTTGCAGGGATCCCTTGAAGCTCTCCCTGGGAATGGACAGCTACCTCTATTTCTGGAGGAGAGTCGTGGCACTTGAAGAAGCCTTCAAGGCGAGTCGACAAGGGTGCTGATAACTCTGGGAAGAGCAGAGGGAAGGGGCCACCTTCCAGGCCAGCAGCCATGCCTTTCGGGCTGAAGCTGCGACGGACCAGGCGCTACAACGTCCTGAGCAAGAACTGCTTTGTGACAAGGATCCGTCTGCTGGACAGCAATGTGATCGAGTGCACCCTCTCCGTGGAGAGCACGGGGCAGGAGTGCTTGGAAGCTGTTGCTCAGAGGCTGGAGTTACGTGAGGTAAGAGAATCTTAGGAAAGACCATCTGTCACTGTATAATCTGACATGTTTTGATTCCAGTTGGGCAAGCTGCTCATTTGAATTGTGGCATTCTTGGAGCTGGAGCTTGGGCAATGAAAACTGAAGGCAGAACAGCACTTGGGGTTATGTGCTGCTGTTCATTCATCAGAGCTCTGAGTGCTCTTTGTAGTGTCAAGATGAGGTTTCTTCTTCTCTTGGAAAGTGATGGGTGTTACTTGTTGAACTGGGATGCCAGGGCCAAGTTACAATAAGTTTTAACTGAACCAAACCATGGTTTTACCAGCGCTGCTGGTTGGATTACGCCAGTGGGAGGGAGATCACTGGCTTTTAAGTGTTCACCTTCCTATTCTTGTTTCAGAAAGAAGCAACAGTTGTGTTAATACCAAGGCAACTTTGAGGATGCTGGTTTTTGCCTTCACTTTGTCTAGCTGAAATATTTCACATCTGAAACTCTGAAAGGCTGCTTTTACATTTCCAATGATTCTGAAAAGGATGAATAAGCTCAGTCTTACTTTATTGAAGACTGAAATCCTTTATTTTCTACTTCTTGGTGTAGATTTCAGTGTTATTCTGAGCATTGAGATGTTTTCAGAAATCTCTCTCCAACATGCATGGCACAAATGAGCTATGTTATCTTACTTAACGTCTATGGACTCCCTACATGTATCTTGCATACTTCTAGGCTTTTGCAAATCACAAGTTAAAAGTCACGCTTGGAAGTCGCTGCATTATCATGACTGTCCCGGCTGATGCTTTCTGTATGCACAGCTGGGAAATCTAATGGTCAGAGAATCAAGTAGGTAATCTTGCAGTCTCTTATGCTTGTTGTTCCGCAGCAATGGAGCAACAAATGTAAGACACTAATGGTAATGCTGGCAGCTGGAGTGTGACATACAAATAACTAGTGCAGATGAAAACCAAACAAAAATCCCTTTTTGTACATCAGGAATGATAAAGAATGAGAAAAGAATCTCACTCTGTGTGTGTGTGTGCAGAGTAGTCAGGAATAGGGCAGACTCTTAATATTGCACAATAATTTTTCTTTCTTGGATTTTATGTAGATTTTGGTAGAATAATCTTCCCCCTGCCCTTCTAGAGATGAGGATTTCCCAGAAATTACTTGTTTTCCTTTGGTTTTATTCTTCTATTGGTGCTGCTTTAGGGTGTCCTCACAGAGAGGTCAGATCCTTCCCTTCAGTGCAAAAAGGAGTAAAATGAATGATGTGATTATCCTCATATTCCTTGTGGGCTTATAGAAACATGGAATGATTTGGGTTGGAAAGGACCGTAAGATCATCCAATTCCAACCCTTCTGCCATGGGCAGGGACACCTCACACTAAACCATGTCACCCAAGGCTCTGTCCAACCTGTCCTTGAACACTGCCAGGGATGGAGCTTCCTTGGGCAACCCATTCCAGTGCCTCACCACCTTCACAGTAAAGAACTTCTTCCTTATATCTAACCTGAACTCCTCCTGTTAAAGCTTTAAGCTGCATCTGTTGGTGCAGTAGGAATCTGGGGCCTAATGGCTCACTCAGGAGCTTCACCTGTGTTTGTGAGCAGCAGTGCCATGTGGGTCAGTATTCTTTTCCACAAAGCATATTTTGATTTTGGAATGTGTTTTTTTCCACTTGGGAACAAAGCCTGAAGATTCCAAATTTTCCAGAGAAAAGAGATTGGGCAGCAGAGCAGCAAAGGAAGTTACTCTGTTCAGTGTTCAGTTCCATTGGTTTCTTCTATTGCTTTGGTTTCTTTCATTTTCAAACTGATTTGTGTCAGGCAAAAAGAAATATGTCAGCACAAAATGTTTGTGTTTCGAGATGAAAAATACTTTAACAACACAGAAGAGAATGCTTTGATGTTGCTGGAACACTTTCCCCTTCTTTCATTACCCTCCCTGCCTTTTTTTTTTCCAAACAAAGTTTTGGCAACATTGAACCCATTTTGTAAGGTTCAGATTTCAACAGGAGAGCAGTTTTTTGACAGAAATTGTTGCCTGTCTCTTTTTATAATCTCTTTTTCTGGTTGATTCTGGTAGCATCCATTGCTGCTTTCAGTGTTTAGGGGAGAAGAGAATTACTGGCCTCTTTCATAGAATCATAGAATAGCTAGGGTTAGAAAAGACCTTAAGATCATCTAGTTCCAACCCCCCTGCTATGGGCAGGGATGCCTCACACTAGACCATATCACCCAAGGCTCTGTCCAACCTGGCCTTGAACACTGCCAGGGATGGAGCATTTACCAGGTCTCTGGGCACCCTGTGCCAGTGCCTCAGCACCCTCACAGGGAAGAGCTTCTGCCTTAGATCTAACCTGAACTTGCCCTGTTTCAGTTTGAATCCATCACCCCTTGTCCTATGGCTGCAGTCCCTGATGAAGAGTCCCTCTCCAGCATCCTTGTAGCCCCCTTCAGACACTGGAAGTTACTCTGACGTCTCCACGCAGCTTCTCTTCTCCAGGTTGAACAGCCCCAATGTTCTCAGCCTGTCTCTATATGGAAGGTGCTCCAGCCCCTGAGCATCCTCATGGCCTCCTCTGGACTTGCTCCAGCAGCTCCATGTCCTTCATATGTGCTGTTTTAACAGAAAAGATCAATTTTTGTTTGATGCTTTACCTTCGTGTTAGGAATACATCCATCAAGACAATTTCTTCTGTCCACATACCCCTATTAAAAAGCCAAACTGTTTGAGATTACTGTAGGCAGTGTTGTGAAGGACTGTCAATCGTGATACACATGACTGAAAAACGGTATCTAATGGATTATGCATATTTCTGTTTGATCTCTGGGGAATGCAGCTCCCTCCCTGCCTGAGTCAGGGTTCAGGGCTAGGTCAGTAGAAAGTGTAGCCATGTAACTACTGTAAAACCTGGTTTTATCCTTTTCAGCAAAGCTCTTTACAAAGCATCAGGTCTCCTAGTTGAACAATTACTGCTTCCAATGAAATGAGCTCTTAGGCCAGCGTTATGTAAAAAGTAAAGATGAGAAGAGGGGAGGGAAAGAGAGAAAAGAGAAAGTCAGAAATGTCATTTTATGCTGTTTTATGTATATGCACAGACTATATAAAGGATATTTTTCCCCAATGTAATACTGTTTTTCCCTTCAAGGGAGACTAAGTGAATCTGCTTGAAATAGCGGGGTAATCTGTACAACTCGGTTGCAAGACTTCATGTCTCTTTCTCCTTTTTGTTCCTCTTAATTCAATTTGCAAAATGATAAGAAGTTCAAAGATGGAATGTGCTGACGTGTTGTAAGGGGGTTGGGATGGGAAGAAGGTCCTCTCCAGCCAAAATTACTCTTTCAAGCTCTGTTTCCCATTGGTACCTCCAGCACTGAGGAGCTGCAGGATGGTAGTGGGCTGAGCATCTCAGGCAGATGCTGACTGCTTTGGTGGCCATTTGCTGCCATTCTGACCTTGCTTTTTGTGTCCTCCTGAAAACCTGTGTTTGGCAGCTACGTTGCTTTGCAGTTTGACTTGGTTAGACTTGTCTTGCAGCAGAGCTGGGTTAGGGTTCAGGCAGCACTCGGACAAGAGACCTTCTAGGAACACTTGGCTGCTGTAAGTGGTGCGAGGGCCCTGGGATAGCAGGGTTTAATGCTTTTAGCCCAGAGGAGCTGGAACTTTGCCTCTTCATCAAGGATAAATATTTAGTTGGCCGCTTAACCAGATGCTTTAATAAACACTGAGCCTGTCTTGTTGGATCTTTCTGAATGAGATTTGCTGCTTTAGTAAGTGGCTGTCATCTGCTGTTTACAATACTTCTTGTTTTGCCTGACATAAAGGGAGGGATAGTTCTGGATTTGGTACTGTAGCTAAGTCCCAGACAAGTGTGTTGCCATCTGAAGTGGCAGCTATATTGTCATCTCTTTGAACACTTCTCAGCACAGGTTTTGTGTATCCAGATTTCTTTACTGGCTCACCATATCTTGAGGATCAGCTTTTCACATAGAGTTGTTATGATGTGCAGGTGATCCGGTCCTTGTTTGCTGCTTTAGCAGGGGCCTGCAGGTCCTTCAGGAGTGTAAGCCAGTTTCCTTGTATCACTTATAGAATCATGTGTGGTAGATAAGGCAGATTTTTAAACCTTCAGAGGAAAATGAATATAAGCTCTTTTCTAACAGAGCTCTGTCTATTTGCAGATTAAGCAGATCAAAAGCAGTAGCAACTGAAGATCTTTGTCTGTCAAATGGATGTGTGTGCATACATTTGGCACTAAGAAAAGCTTTCCTTCAGTGTGTATCATCAGTCTGTCAACTGTGACTGGAAGCATCATTCACTTTCTTTGCTACTTTGCAAAAGCAGCCCATGATACTCCAGAGCCTGCCAGCAATAGGTGTAGACACTTACTCTATGAATACTGGAGTGAAGTCAGTGGTTCTCTTTGTACAGATGGACAAGTGGACCAGCTTTTGGAATCAACCTAGTTTTCAATGAGTTTCTTACAGAGGAAAAGAGCCTATTTTTATATCCCCTCATCTAATTTGTGGGATATCTGTACTCTGAAAATATTTTTGTGGGCTGAAGTGTATAGCAACACATGAAACGGATTGTGTAAGGCCTTTGGGACAGTCATGCCTCGTGATAGCATACTAAACTTGATGGTCCAGCCATTTCTAGTCTCGTGTTCCTCTGTTCCTCTTTGGGTGTTACTCATTTTCTTAGGGAATAGTCTTTTCAGGCATTTGCTGTAGTGGCTACACAAGTCCACTGTGGGTCTTTAAAAATGCTGATGTTCTCAGGAAGTGAAGCTCCTAATGGCAGGGAGCTGATAATCACATAACTGTGTTGGTTATGGTTGGTTTGGTCTCTCCAAAATGCATCTGTGACTCTGCAGTCCCTGTGCTTCATCTGCAATTGCTTGATCCTCTCCAGGCTGCTTTCAAAGACAAGTCATCTTTCAGTTGCATGGAAGATGCTGTGGACAGTCCACTGTGTCTGCTGGAGTCTAGAAGCTTAACCGCTGCATTCCCTTCAGTTCTTAACCCTTGGAAGTGATTCAGGATTCAGGATTTGGTACCTGAAGAGCCTTTCTGTAGCAAATCTAAACTTTTGTTGTTCTTCTGCCCTCCTGTGCTCTTTTGAACTGTTTAATTGCAATACCCTCTTAATCCCTTGAGTAACTCTTTTAGACTTCAGGCTCCAAATCGTTTTAGTTGCTAGATCTTTTACAAGTACTTGACATTGCAACTTTGGGTCCTAGGTGATGTGAATCACCTTTTTACACTCACATGGAAGATCTGTTTCCACAGCTCTGCACTGTTTCTTGCTGAGATGAGCTGCCCTGCAGTGATTTTAAAGATTTTCTGTGTTAAAGGATTTCCCTTATGAGGTGGTACAATCACTGCTTTTTTCTGCCTTCACGTGAATTCCTTTCCTTTGCCATCTCAGCTGTACCTCCCACCTTTATTTTAATCTAATTACTATCATGGGGAGCTTGTCAGTAAGAACTTTTTATCCAGTGATGGCTGAAGAGGGAGATTAAACCTGTATCAGTGAATTGGTTAGGTTTGGTTTAAGTTTATCCTATGGGAGACGCTGACTTCTTGATTTATTTGTGCCCTGGACTGATGAATTTATTGAAGATACCTTTAAATTCTACAAGGAAATACTGTATTGATTCCCTTCAAAAAAGGAATGCTCTTGCTTCACTGTACCAAAGTGAGCTCAAAGAGAAAGGGCTGAGCACTGTTCACTGTAGGCTTGTCAGGCCTAACTGAGGAATCAAGTTGAATTAGCTATCCCCTTAGTTAAACGCTACTCTGGCCAAGCTGTTGATGGTGGCTTTTGCAAAGAGTGGTTACAATTTATCTGCTGCTTTTGAAGACTTTATATATCAAAGCATGAACTTGTGGAAAATCCAGTTGGTGAAATGTTGATGGTTGATTTAAAGGCCAAACTTTCTGAATGCATTGAAAGTAATTTCAAATGAAAGCTTTATAGAACAGAAAATAGAGGTTTTTCTAGTCTTTGATTCAAGTATCCTTATTTAAAATGTGATGCTATATATAAAGGATTTTGACTGCCTGTGGGAGGACTGTTGTCCACTTAAGCTGTAACACCACAATAAGTATTGTATTTGTTTTAGGCTTCATCTAATCTAATGGAGAGTTTTAGAAAGTTTTCATGGAATAGGGAATAGTTGGATTAAATTCCAAGAAACTTTATTGAAATGAGAGAAATATGCAGGAATAGGAATGATCCCACTTTGAAATTTTGATGCTCACAAAAGTTCCTCTCGCAGCTACAGCATCTTCGTTCCAGTACAGAGTGGTTACTGTATATTGAAGACACTGCTGGAAATCTCCAGATGCTGTCAGCTGAAATACTGAAGATGTTGAAACAAACTTCACAGTTGGGCTACAGTCAGATTTCCAAGCAACTGAGGGATTAGTTCCTTTGCTAAATAGGAATGCTTTTTTCTCCTTTTCTCCAGATCTGCAGTTGTAGTACTTGCTCTTAATTACAGTATGCATTTGCCTGCAGTAGTACATCAGTGTATTAAATGCACTGGTTTAACAACTATTTGATAGAACCCTTCCTGATGGATTGGCTATTCCTTCAGCTGCTTATTACCCATTTGTCGTACTGGAAGCTCCAGTTCTGAGCACTGTTCCTTGTTAACTGCTCTCCACCAGCAGCAGTCCTGTGTGGCTTATACGGGAGGTAACTACAGATTTACACAGGATGGGAAATGGCTGAGGTTTTCAACCAGGTATTTCTGTAAAAGCCTGCATGTTTTAAGTGTAGCCATCAGAAAACCTTGTGAATGCATTAAAAAAGTAAACATGCTCTGTATTGGGTTCTTTTATTAGTAAATACACTTTGACACATATGTGTAGGTTTCCATTCTGCTTTTTATAGTCGGAAGAGTCCTAGTCCTTTGCCTGCAGTGATCCAGAGTCTCCTGAAGCCATTGTGCTTTGATTCAGACCTAGTGTTTGCTGTCTGTTCTCAAGGCTCAGTGTAAAGAAGACAAAGACTCAGACACTCTCTGTAAATCATTTATGTAACCTGTGCTATAACGTCAGCTAGAGCTCTTTCATGTGCACTTGAAAGAGATGGGAAAGGGCAGATAGTACTCCGTGAAGTTTATTGCAATATTAATTTGTCATTGCCTTCAAGATTGTTCTAAAAATAAAGGGCAGTAAAAAAGGAATTATTCTGATTTTGCATATGGAAAAATGTACACAATGCCATCTGTTCTTATTTGCATTTGTGTCATTGATAGCGTGTGTGTGATCTAGCTGAACAAGGTAAACTGACACTCTTTGCTTTCTTTATCTAGACACACTACTTCGGCCTTTGGTTTCTCAGCAAGAGCCAGCAAGTCCGCTGGGTTGAACTGGAAAAACCTCTAAAGAAGCAGCTGGACAAATTTGCCAATGAGCCTTTGCTTTTCTTTGGGGTGATGTTCTATGTGCCCAGTGTTTCCCGACTGCAGCAGGAGGTCACAAGGTATGTGCTTTTCCTCTGTTCATACTATTGTGATTCAGCTGGGAGGGAAGAGGCAGTTGCTCTGTTTTTGGCATTCAGTATTTGCTTAGGTATCATCTGGTTCTTTCCTTTCCTGGTGATTGCACAAATGGGGTGAAGTTGGAGAAGTCATCTCTTGAATTATATCTGGTTTTGGGGTGGGGGGAAGCAATGCTGGTGAATGATCATACATGACCAATTGCAGGAACAAAAAGGGAGTAATAAATACATGTTCAATTTTAAGTGGGACCATGGTGAACATAGTCTTTTCTATAACCTACTACTGATTAAAAGGAAGCCATAGGCAAAGGACCTCTGTATACAGCTTTTGTGTGTTATTCTTATGTCTGGCTGTGCTTTGCTGAAAGTGAACTTTGGCATCTTTTCTGGGGTTTGCCCATCCCACTCCTGATTTTTTCCCCTTACACTTCACAAAAGGAGGAAAATTCTTAGAGGGCATTATTCCTTTAATTATGTTCAGGGTGTACCTTTGCAAACAACTCGAGTGGGAATTGCTCTTTTATTCAGAGCCCTCTGCTGCCGTTGTAACAATGCAGCTATTTTGAGGGGCTATTTCTTGTAAACCACATCACTGTGTGGTTTTTGCACATCTGTGCTGTGTTTGAATGTAAAAAAGGGGGAGAAAACAAGCCCACCTCACCCCAGAATGGGTGGGCTTGTTTGCTTTTTAACTGAAATTATTTCATTTATCTGGTCTACAGCAGAGTTGCATCAGCACAACTAAAGGTAAAGCCTGGGATAAGTGGGTGAGGGCTATGGGGTGCCAGAAGCCTCCGCACTGAAACCAATGTTCTGTTGCTGCAAACCTGCGCATGGTCATCATGGCTAAATAAGTAGTGGAGGAAAAAGTGGCTTTTTCTTTATATTGCATTTTTCATACTGCAGATTATGTATTTTAAAGGATTTTTAACACTGGAGAATTGACTTTGGTGGGATGTGACAGATTCACTTCTTCAAGTGGCAGCTGTTGAGCAGTCCCTTGGCTACTGTATGTGCAGAATTCTTGCCAAACAGTAGGTTGAAAGCATCACAAAGCTTCAGTTTCCCTGGGAATAAACTGAACATCAATGCTTGTCTGTGTCTGTGTGTTCCTGCTTTGTACATGTTGGGAGAGGGAAGCCTCATAGCTTTTCCTTCAGAATCCTTTGACATGCAGTCAGAATCATAGAATAGTTAGGGTTGGAAAGGATCTTAAGATCATCTAGTTCCAATGCCTGTTGGTCACTTTTGTCAGCCTAAGCCTGGCCTAGCTGTGCGAGGTAGCATTATAGCTACTTGGATGCTATTATCTCTTCAAGCTGCAGCCTGCAGTGCTGATTGCTCATTCACTGCTCACCTGCAGAGGTGTATTTGCTCATTCTTCCTAGGTTGGTAATAACAAAACATTTCAGTGACAATTGCACTTCACAACACTCAGTTGGAGTGGCTGCTGAATTGGGTTTCTCTCTGAAAGTGATTGATAACATAAGCTGCAGTCTTGTAAGTGCCCCTTATGTTTCTTTAAATGTCTGTAGCAAACCCAGCAGCTTCCTAATGGATCTCAGGTATAGAACAGCCTGTTAAGACTTTGGTTTGTTTGTTTCCTGAAGTGTGGAATTGCTTTACTGTGATGATGTGATGTAGGTGATGTGATGGCAGGAAACCTTCAACCGTGCAATTCTAAGTAGACGCAGTAAATCTCACATTTGAAGCAGGGTGGTGGAGGACTCTTCTGAACCAAATGGTGGAGAAAGACTTAGTCTAAAGTGTGATTAGATGGGCAGGTGGGGAGGTTGGATATTTCTTCCTTTCAGTATAACCACACAGTACACTTGGCACTGGGGCTTTTCCTAGGCAAGCTACTTCCTGCTTCCTAGCCCTCTTATTTCCCTACTCTTTCTACTTTCTTTCTTTTGCCTTGGATTGAGGCTTCCATCTGTACATATCCCCTGATCTTAATCCTGTCTCTTCAGAGATCTCAGTGACTCCTTGTCAACCTCACCTCTCATCCTGCACCCAGTCCCACAGGCATCTTCCAAGGACAATTACGAAAGGTGTCAGTAGGAGTTTCACCATGTTGTCATTGCTGTAATTTGGAAGTTTCTAGAAGAATTTGTGATAAAGCACATGAAAATACAAACAAAACCACCCCTCTCCATGCTCGATGACAGCTACAGCAGGAGCCATTTGGGTGGGAGTATGGGGGGCTTGGCACGTTAGCAAAAGGCACTTTTCATGGGAGCCTACTGAGAGACAACCTCTTTGTACTCGCCCAGCTGCTCTTGGAGTGAGCAGCCATCGCAGGTGGAGATGTTGCCTATGCTTCTGGCATAGTTAAAGCACCTGGGATCTGCATACTGTCTGATATAAATAAGTCTTTGTGATGCCCCGTAGAGTAGATATTTGCATAGATTAGAAATATCAATCTACCTTTTATTTTTGCTAACCCCTCAGAGGGGAGGCATCCTTTCAAGCATTTACTACTTAAAGAAATCACTCTTTGTACAGTGTCTAAAGTAAACAAGCTTCCTTTCACTGTGCTCTTGTTCCAAACCCAGAGAACCCACATACTCTTGTGGCTTTCTGACAACGTGGGTGCAATGCTGCTTTCTGCACAAGTATCAGACAATCCATGGTCTTCCCCCTCACCCTTGCAATGCTAAGGTACTCTCATCTTCATACATGTTACTGCTGTGCCTTCTATGAAAGAATGAAGATGTGCTTGGGTCTGGTTTTCCTTTTTGCTTTCTTGGAAGAAGCTGTCAGTATCTTACTGCATGTTCTGAACCCAGTCATACCCAGTGGTGTCTGTGCTGTCCAGATTGGGGCATAGTCCTGCAAAACAAGAGCAGGTCCTGGTGTGGGTGCCACCAGTGGGTCCCCATTGTGCTGTGCACAGGAGGTCTGGTGTTCACAGCTATTCAGGGAGGGACATACCCAGCATCTGTGCTGGACTGCATTGGGTTTTTGCCCCAAGTTCAGCTGTTAGCTCTGCATTTTCCCTGCAGAATGTGCAGTGCAGCTTTCCTGGGAAAGAAAACACAAGAAGTGCTTGGAATGTAGTAGTTGCACCTGCAAAGTGTGGGAATGAATGTGTTTGCAGGTGGAAAATTGGAGCCTGTGGCTGTCAGGCCTCTTTTCTGGTGGGCCTGTGAAAAATGAGACTCAAATTTACCCTCCTTTAAGAGAACTTTTATTTCCTCTCATGTTTTGCTGCCTTACCCTTTTCTTCTCCATTTCTTATAGCTGCTTTTTCTGTTTGTCTTTTAGGGAAAAACTTCTTCACAATTCCCTGCCTTTCCCTCTTTCTTACTTTGTTAGATGAAGAATTACTTAAAGAGGCGTTCATCTGAAACATACTCTCAGGACTGTATGAATTTTCAAGTCACATGAGGATAAAATAGAAGGGAAGAAAAGTAGTGTTTGACTGCTTCGTGTTGACAAGGAAAAAAGTTCCAGCAAATCTACTGGTTTTGGTTTTTGTCTTTTATAAACTGGGCTTTTTTTTTCCTTCATCTCAAAAAAAGTCCTTCTTAAATGTCTCACCTACTTGAGCTTATCTTGGCTTTTAGTCTGCTTTGCTTGCCTGGTTTTGAACAGGCTAAAGTTTCACATCCTCCTGTGTTGCTAGCTTTTAATACAAGCACAGCCAGCTGGAACATTGTACCAGTCACCACTGTCTTTACATGGTGCTTTTAATTGCTGTGTTGAGGCTGGATATTCCATACCCTCCTGTGCCAGCCTGGTTCTATGGCAAGCTTGATGGTGCAGATACTCCTTTGGGTGTTAAGGTTTAAGGTAAGCGACACTACTTTGTTCTCCAAGCTTGGTCAGACCTGCAGCTTGTGACTGCCTGAGAAGTCTTTGTGTATCTTTGATTCGAGCATTGTGGTGACTTCATTGTCCAAAATGGTTATTCTGCATATCTCAGTGTGTCAGGAATAAACAGCACTACATGTGCCATCTGATTTGGTTAGACCTTAGCTGTGCTTGCCTGAAGTGATGGACTGTGATAGGTTGGGTGGCCGTGCTTGCTAATATACCTCTGGTACACCCAGGGGTTGTTTTTAATGTCAATGGTTCCTAAGAATTCAGCAACACTTATGATGTTTTTTTCCCCTATGAAAATACATGGAATTATCATACAGAGTGGGAGGAATAGTGATATGTGTGGTTAAGTTGGATGGGTTGGTATATGAGCAAGAACAGAGTGATATAAGGCAAGTAGGAAAGCTGAGTATTTAGACAGACAAGAAGCCAGACTTTGGTCTCTCACACCTGCATATTTAAGTCAGGCTTTAACCATTCAGTATCACTGGTTAACTAAGCAGAAAGAAGTTTGGGTTTCTGGCAAAGGAGGCCTTACTGCCCTGTTCAAATGCGTCTTTTCCCAAGAACCGTCATCATTTGATGTATACAGTGTACTTCCAGACATGTTTTAAGAGCCTGCCTGCTCTCTTGGATAGATGGTATCCAGGAGCAGGCTGTGCAGCTTCCAGAGAAATGAACACAACTGGTTTCTTGTTGCAGTCTTTCTGGGAGGAGATGCAGCTACAGTGCATATGCTGATGAGCTGTGCTGTGGTTACAGAGCAGCTCTGCTCACACTGTGTAGGAAAGGCATGACACACAGCCCTCTCTTGACACTAGAAAGAGCTCTTTCCAACTGGAAAGATGCTGCACATCTTCACTGAGAAGCAGGAGTGCTCTCTTCAACACAAACATGATATTAATCATAGAATCAGCCAGGTTGGACAAGCCCTTTAAGCTCATCCAGTCCAACCATTCCCAGCCCTGCCAAGGCCACCACTGCCCCATGGCACTGAGGCCTTGTCTCCACGCTGTGTGAACACTTGCAGGGCCGGTGCCTGCAGCCCTGCCCTGGGCAGCCTGTTCCAATGCCTGAGCACCCTGTGGGGCAGGAATTTTTCCTCAGCTCCATCTAAACCTGCCCTAGTGTAGCTTGAGGCCATTTCCTCTTGTCCCATCCCTTGTTATTGGTTAATGATCAGAAGAGTCCCATGGGTTTAAGAATTTCCAATTAAAAAGTCTGTCAGTTCTCTTTGTTTCTCTTACTGGGCTGGATCCTCGCAATGCATAAGCCAGGGGAGCTCTGTTCTTCTAACAGATTATTCCCAACTTTACATATATTTTATATATATTTCAGTTTATAGAGAACTCTGTCACTGGGCTGTGGCTGTAACTTTAAATGATTCACATGAATTAAGACAATCACTGCTATAGTGCTGTATTTTATATATATTGTGGAGAGGGACACTTCATTAGGGACAGTAGTGACCGGATAAGGGTTTAAACTTAAACGGGAAGTTCAGGTTAGATATAAGGATGAAGCTCTTTACTGTGAGGGTGGTGAAGCACTGGAATGGGTTGCCCAAGGAAGTGGTAAATGCCCCATCCCTGGCAATGTTCAAGGCCGGGCTGGACAGAGCCTTGGGCAACATGGTCTAGTGGAAGGTGTCCCTACCCATGGCAGGGGCTTGGAACTGGATGATCTTAAGGTCCTTTCCAACCCAAGCCAATCTGTGATTCTGTGACTCCCTGGGGTTCACAACTACTTCCACCTAGCAACGAATCCCAGAGTTTGCCTTTCTCCCAGTTTTGGGATATATGGTGCAGTACCAGTCATGAGACAGTTGGCAGTGGGAGCAGGACCTGGCAATTGCAGTCTAAACCAAAATAGAAAACATAAAAGAAAAGCATACAAAACATAGAAGTATGTGTATATGTGCAAAAAATATGGAAGAGAGCAATAAAAATCACTGTCCAGGTGCAGAACAAGCTTGCACAGGACAGTGGAGCATGTTAAGTGGAGCATTTACACTTCTCTGGGCAGCCTGTTCCAGCGCATTGCCACCCTCACAGTAAAGAACTTCCTCCTTAGATCTAACCTGAGCTTCCCTGTTTCAGTTTAAACCCATTACCCTTTGTCCTGTGCTATAGCCCCTGAAGTCCTGAGTCGCTGGGGATCTTGGCTCTCTTCTGTTGGACAAGCATGTGGATAGGTCCTGAAGGAACTCAGTAACGTTGACCTTCCAGCTGTGGGAATCTGGGACTAAACACCAATGCTTTCAGCCATCCCAGCTACCTCACAGTCTAGCAGCTCATTGTAACCCAGGCAGGGGAGCAGCTCTGGAGGTGCTTGCATGCTGGAAGAGTCTTAAGAGCCCTGGGTGGCCACCCAGGCTTAGTCTGGGGTATTTGCATTTTGGTGCTTCTTTGATGGTATTATTGTTTTGTTTTAATTAATAGACTTTTTTAATGTGAGTGGCTACTGCAGCATGGAAAAAAACACGAGGTTTGTAGCCTGACTTGTTGTAAACAGGCTGATCCTTAATTAGCTTTAATGGTGTTTTCAGAGCAACAAATAATGTGCAGTAGCTGCTTGGGTCCCCTTGTGTTCGTATTGTTGCAGCATATGTGTTGTTTTGCTTTTCAGGACTATGCTGGGGTTGGTTCTTTTTGGCTCTGTGTTTCAGTGGATGTTTAAACTTCGACTTCAAAATAAGAACTCCTTCAAGGCAGACCTGAGATTCGATGTTAATTCCCTGTTTATAAAATATTTGGTGAGGAGGGCAAACCCTTCTCCCAGCTGACTTGCTTCATGAATGGGGAGCTTGTTCTCTGTGTGTTGGGTATTGAAAGCTGAGCTCTTTGTGCCAGATATTTGAAGGAACTCTTGATGCTTAGATCTAATCTATTACACTCTACTGTGCTTTTAGAGCAGAAAGTGAACGTGTTTTCATGTGTGTGGTTGGGCAGTACACATGTAGCAGCTCTAAAAAGTAGTGTTGCGTAACTATAAATACAATGTTGGATACTTCAGGCTGCATTCCTGCTTTAGAGTGTTTTGAAGGCAATGGTTAGAAATGTTGGAACAAGAATGTCTTGGCATCAGGCTGGATCACATTTACATTGGATCACGAGGCAATAATACTCATTTTATGTTCTGGAGCTAACTCAAGTGTTCTTATATATTACTGTCGTGATGGGCACTTGCTGTATGTCCAATTTTAGTGGAACAGATACTTTTGGAGGGCTCTCTGCTTTTTGTTGGGCCCCTGCGAATGGCAACAGAGGTTACACTTTTGGGTTTCTATTTTTCTGATATGATAAAGATACAACATTTACACATAGTGCTGGAGCTTCCTCCATGGTCTTGGGCTGAATCAGCTTGAGTCCTTCCATGGCAGTCATGCTGGTGGAGGCATTGAAGTTTGGGAAAGGCACTTTCTGTCTTCCTGGCCTGCCTGGGCACACATACTGTTGGAGATGCTTGCTGAGACTGCATTGGGTGGCCTGAGCTTGCACTGAATGCTGAGCAGCTCTTGCTGATTCTCGTGAGGAGTGGGGTATGTGGATGGCTTTTACCATAGTTTGAAGTCAGAAACGGTTCAGATTTTGGGGGGGAAATCATCTGTGCCTGGGTAGAATGATGTAACAGTTTTATGGTTCATGCTTGTGATTTTTATTGAGTATGGTAGGATTTTCCCTAAACTTTGCAGGTCTTGAAATGAGGTAATTATATGAATTTCAGTCCGGGATTTAAAGCTCAAACTAGATTGGTAAAACAGCAAGGAAATAGAGGTGTGACTCCGAGTGCTCTGTAGCATTCAAAAACCAGAAGGAAAAGGACCACCTAACTGTACCAAATAAAGAAATATCACTCTTCAGAAATAGCTTGGCTTTGAGAGGGATTGATTCATGGCCTGTGGAACTTCAGAGGTGACACTACGTTCATTGTGCATCCGTGACAAAAGTGCAGGGGGGAGCCAGATGGATAGAAAATGTAGATATGTACAGTGGACAGAGGAGGAATCACAGCATGTCTCAAGTTAGAAGGGACCCCTAAGGATCATGGAGTCCATCTCCTTGTTCCACGAAGGACTATCTAACACTAAACTGTATGACTAAGAGCGTTGTCCAGATGCTCCTTGAAGTCTGACAGGTTTGGTTCCATGTCCACTTCCCTGGGAAGCCTGTTCCAGTTAGCATCCACCCTTTCAGTGAAGAACCTTTCCCTAACACCCAATCTGAATTCAGAATCACAGAACAGTTTGGGTTGGAAGGGACCTTTTAAAGCTCATCCAGTCCAAACCGCCTGCAGTAAGCAAGGACATCTTCAACCAAATCAGGTTGCCTCAGAGATGCTTCCTGCCTGACCTTGAATGTTTCCAGGGATGGGGCATCCACCACCTCTCTGAGCAACCTGTGCCAGTGTTTCACCACCCTCATCATAAAGAATTTCTTCCTTATATCTGGTCTGAATATCCCCTCTTTTAGTTTAAAACCATTACTCCTTGTCTATCACAACAGGCCTTGCTACAAAATCTATCCCCATCTTTCTCTATAAGCCCTCCTTGAGTGCTTTCCCTGATGCAGCTCCATTTCACTTATGTGTCCTATTCCTGATCACCTGAAGAAGCAACTGCTTATAATTATGACATGGCTGCAAAACACCATGTTAAAAATGTGCCTTGAATTGCATACGACAGGTTTGAACCTTGATTCCAGAAGGTGAATGTCCATGTGATTGTTTGAAACTTAGGGCACTTTAAAATCCTTAAAAAAAAGGAATAAATGAAGCAGTTTGAATTTGCTCTGAAGATCAAATCAACTTCTAATACATGGGAGAGAGTCTTCTGCTTTCCTGCAAGGAAGCAAAAACCTTTTGAGTGGGCCTAAAAGTCTGTTCTGCAATATCTGACAGTTGAAATGCTGCTGAGGCTACAAATCTGGCTTCTGTTTTAACCTGTGAGGAGCTTGCTTTGTGTATGAAGCTGCGTGTTTGGATGAATCACACCCACCACTCTTTGTTTCTCAGCCCATGAGGAAGCTGTTCTCACCGCTTTTGGCAAGAAACACTTGTGTTATGTGGATCACTGGGATAACCTGCAGCATCAGTTCTATTTAAATCCTGTCCTTCTTGGCTCTTGGCTTTCCCCTGTTAGGTTTCCCAGTGCCACATGAACATATGGTTGCATAATCATAGAATCATAGAGTTGTTTGGGTTGGAAATGACCTTAAGATCATCCAGTTCCAGCCCCCTGCCATAGGCAGGGGTGCATTACACTAGACCATGTCACCCAGGGCTCTGTCCAGCCTGGCCTTGAACACCACCAGGGATGGAGCATTCACAGCTTCTTTGGGCAACCCATTCCAGTGCCTCACCACCCTCACAGTAAAGAACTTCCTCCTTGTATTTTTAAATGATATTTAGATCTTGCTGTAATTAGTGTAGAACAACCTCATGATAACTGCAACTTACTTTTAGGAGTGAAGTGGAAAGTTACATCCTGCTTTGTTTGAGCTGCAGACTCTTTTAAGGCGAGTTTATGAGCATGTGGATCACAAGCTGCAGTTTACACAGCTTGAGGATTTGTTGAGAGAAGTTGGATTTAACAACGTGGCCCACCTAGACCTACTCACACTTGGCAAACTATAGAAGAAACCTTCAGTTAGGTGAATACCTGGACTGTCAGGCTTAGTGTAGGATGTAGAGATACAAATTACCAAACAAATAATGGACTTCATTTTATCATAGTTTTGTTTCTAAAAAGAAATAGACCTGAATTTTGTGTTGACATAATATTAATGTTTCCTGGTAGATGAGAGTATGCTGCTGCCACATGATGGACAGGGGGGTTCCGTGCCACCTTCATTGTCCGCTTTCGGAAGCAAAGACTGAGCTTTTGTCAGTGGTTTCTCTAAACTTAGTGAAGATGCTTCTGCTGTGGTTTCCATTGGAATGACTCTCAGTAGGATCAGTTTTGATGGATTTTCCAGGTTAGATCTAAGAAAGAAGTTCTTCCCTGTGAGGGTGCTGAGGTGCTGGCACAGGGTGCCCAGAGAAGTGGTAAATGCTCCATCCCTGGCAGTGTTCAAGACCAGGCTGGACAGAGCCTTGGCTGACATGACAGTGGAAGGTATCCCTGTCTGTGGCAGGAGGATATTAAGGAACTGGAGGATATTAAGGTCCTTTCCAACATAACCGTTCTATGATTATGAGTCTATGAGTCTATGGTTTTGTTCCCTGAAGATTGTTAGTGTATTGTCATCTTCTTAAAACAGACAGACACAATTAAAAGCAAATAGAGGGATATTTTTGCTTTCCCGTAAGGCATAATTGCTCCTTTCATTTATGCTTCATGATGTCCTGCATTGCATGAAGAAAAAAAGTAACTTGAACTAAATTAACTGTCACTAAGTTTAGGGGTGAAGTAACTCTTTATTTCTTGGTGCACATATGCCAAGGGCAAACTTTAAAGGTAAAATACCTTTTCTCTTTCTTTTATTACTACTAGCATCAGAAAGAGCACTGAGAAGAGATTACAGTAGTGATGAGGTTTCCCTGTACCTGAAAATGAAATGGCAGCAGATGCAGCAGGAACGTAGCTCCCTGGCTTTGCTATGCAGTAGTTATGCTGTTTAAAAGTCTTGTAAGGATAATATTGTTTTCAAATGGAAATGCTACTACATACTGAAAAATTGACAGGGCATCTGTTACACGGCCTTTTCAGTGTTTCCAGTGGTCTCAAACTGCATCCTAGGGCTTGATTCCGAGCTGCTAAGTTGTGTCTCCCCTTTGGATTGGCTGCAGATGAGAATATTTAGTGTCTTGAAAGCACTTTGTATGACAGTGGATGCAGTTCAATTTTGCGGATGTGTTGTTAATGTTACATCAGTATAAATGTTGTATATACAGGCATCCCTCTATACTGGTAGGTTCATGGAGCAGAGGACTTGGCTTGTGGCAGCATGGAGGAGGTGCAAGAAGTAATTGGGTAGCCTAAAAATAGCTTATATTTTCATACATTTATGAAAATAAACAAGCCTATTGGAGTTCTAGTATCAAACAAATAACATGCTGGTACTAGAACTGTTTCCTTTTGCTTCCTTAACTGTGGAGAAGAAAGAGAAAATAAACTCTTGCTGTCCATAAACTAGAAGGAACATTTGCATGAAATGGTTCAGTTTCGAAGTACAGGGCAAGTGATGCTTGATAACTTCTGAAAGAGGAACAGCTTATCACCCACTTCACTTATGATAGCCCTACCAAGGCCCTGTCCAGCTTTGGAGCTTGGTTCTGAGTTGTTACATTAGGGTGAAATTTTAGTGTAGTATCTGTAGAGAGTTACTGTCATGGAGAGATTTTGCTTTCCCTAGGGAAAAAAGACGTTTTGTTTAAGTTTATGGTTTACAGGAGAAAGGGTAAGGAGAATGGAAATGGGAAACACTTGTTATCCCTAGCATGAAGATGAAAAGGATGATTCCTCTTCTAATCTACTGCCCTTGTCATTTAGGCTATTGCAAAGTGCTTGACTGCCTTATTCTCCCCTTAAGGTGTAGTAGCAAGTATCATTGCAGAATGAGGCTGCCCATTCATTAAGCACACAGTGAATATTATGGTGTACCTCACAGATTGCTGTGCTGCTTCTGACTTGTCTCCTGGTGTAGTTTAAGGCACTGCTTTTTGCAGATGAGTATGTCACCTAGATTGGGATTAGTGTTCTCCTGTCTATCTCCCCATGTGATGCAGTAGCAGTGACTAGCAGATCCTCCTTAGGGAAATGCAGGCTGCTATGGAATATACTGCTTAAAAGTCTGCATGACATGGATCAATCCTACCTCAGTCATGTGTTTTCTCCTGCTGAAGCCTCAAGAATGACAGCTGCTCTAGACTTCCTGTGTCAACAGTGAGAAGAAATGGGCATTTCCACAGCATGATTCAGGATTCCTCTGCTGTGCATCACTTTCTGCAGGTGATTCATTCTCTCTTTTTCCTTCCTGCTTGTTTTGAAAAGGAAGCTGCATCTTGCTGGTCTGTTTAGAAGTCCCAGATAGATGCCTGAAAGCATCAGGAAAGAGGATCAAGCCAGCAGCAGCCACCTGTGAGCAAAGAGGCTTGTAACTAGGGTTTCTAACTGCTTTTTAAATGGTTGAGAGCTCAATAGCAGTGGAAATCTTGGCTACAACAGCAGTGCCCAGTCTTCAGCTAAACTTATTGAACTGTGATTGTCACACTGCAGGCTGGAGCAAACTTTTCCCCTTCTCTTATAGCAAAGACAACCCATGAAAACTAGTTCTAAACATCCCTTTTTGAGGGAGCTGAGTAACTTTGATCTTTCTTTGCCTTGCTGGCAGGTTCTAAAGCAATTTAAAGGAGCTGCAATTGGATGTTAGTACAATCTGAAGTCTCTGAACGTGTTTAAAAGAAGCATTTGTGTGGAGGCCCTTATGCAGCTGAAAATCTCAAGAATTTGGCAGAAATGTCTGTGTCGGAAGATGGCAGATTCCTGTGCAGTGAGATGTTTACTGCTTCACTGCTTTATCTTTGGCAGCTGCTTTTCCACTTGATATCTTCAGCTGGTTTTGAGGCTTTTACAAAGAATAATTATTCATTTCATGAAATGGATCTACTTTACCCACCCAACAGGGCACCGATTCACATATTTCTCTGGCAACATCCCGTTGTTATCAGAGCTGCATTCGCTTCTGCAGGGTTGCGTTCACTGGGGCACTGGAACTTCCTGGGCCATGGTTTTGTTCCATGATTTACTGATGCCTCGGGTGACTGTTTTCAGCTATTCCTGTGAAAACCCCAGGCTCACCAAGCTCTTTGGGAGTTGAAAACAACCTGAGTTTTCCTGTTTTCTGCTGGTAGTGAGCTAATGTAGCTGCTTCAGTAACCTCTCCACAAGAATATGAGGCTTTCTACTGACAGCCTAAAGATAGGTGGGAACTTCTTTGTGTCCCGTTTCAAGCAGTGTTTTCTTATTACCACATCAGATTGCTGTAAAAGGCAGTAGTGAATGGGCTGGATTTTAGCTCTCTACAAGGTAAAATTCCACAAAATAAAGCTTTCTCAGGCATTAATTATATGAGGTCTTGATACAACCTAAAGGTTTTATTGATGGGGCTTTTTTTAAAGCACTCCATGAATTCATGAAGGAGGTTTCACTGCAGGCTACTGGGGTTCAGATTAAGCGCACATTCTGAGAGTTTGAACATGTTCATTTGCTCTTTGCATGAGGTAACACCTGAATACACTTGCATGCTACTCTGCACCCACAGGCCAATCATGCTGTGATGTGCTTCTGGGTGCTTACATATGCATACCGGTTGTTCACTGGTAGATGTGTTCCACTCTGTTCATCTTCTGCACCAATGCTCAGTGGTACATTTAACCAGAAAAGGCTGATGGACTTCTGACATTCCAGAGTTTACTGAAGGAGAATGTTGGAAATACATGTAGAAAAATGAGACAGGGTGTATGGGGTGCATGCAGTATGTTTTGTTACTCCAAGTGACATAATGGGGAGCATGGGACAGTCAAGACTCTTTGTGTTTGTTCTGTGTCCAAAGAATAGAGTTATGCCTGTACTTAACCCAGTTTTAAAGAGTTATCTACTTATTTTCAGTGTTGCAGAGTATGAGCTAGAGTACACATATGTTTTAATTAACTCACCACATTTTTTGAGCATGATATTCTAACCTGCTTGGCCATTAACCTGGCTAGCTACCAGGAGAACTTTCAAACTGTTGACTCATATTGCTTCCATATGTAACTTAAACCACCTTTTCCCACACTGGAGACAGCTTGAAGGTTAGCTGCATTTTCTTTTCAAGGCAGGGAACAGCATATTTTGAACTGAGTCAACACACACAAGTAAAGGAAGTAAATCTAAGCTGTTATTAACTTTTGGGGGTCTAATCTCATGTTTTCTGTAATCTTTCTTGGGTCCAAGTCAGGAAAGACCAACAGGGATATCTGTGCTTCTCTTCCCCATGAGGTTCAGTACCCTTCAGCATACATAACCATGGCTTATTTTTTCCATTTCTGCATCTTTGTGAGGGTGGATCTTCACAGCTGCCATTACTTTAATGCCATCTGATGATCTGGGGGCATTAATTGCCCTCTGAGCATGAGACCTGATGTTAAGGGGATGTGACTAATTGTGGGAAGTGACATGTAGGCTGCAAGCCATGTCATATTATTGAACACATATATATAGGTGAAACCTATATGTGGTTGGAGCTCCTGTTCATAGTTGGAGCCCATGTTTTGTGTCATTCATGAAAGGAGGGGGGTGATGGCTAGTGGAACCACTCCACAAAGGGACACAGAGTGGTGCTCTGCAATATTGTCCCTCTGATCTTGCTGTCGAGACAGATGATGCTTAGCATTGAAAAGCCCTGGCAACTCAGAGTCCTGCACCAGAGCGATGAGTGCCCAAGGGGAGGAGAAAAAGCCCTGGGAGCCTGCATGCGAATGGGGGAAGCCCATGTTAGCAGGAAGATGATGGTGAAGGCAGGAGCTGTGTGAGACTTTGTTGGTGTTTATTTCTCATAGACTGCACAAAAAAGCTGATGGGAATTTTAGCAAGAGGGTTTTTTTCTCATAGGCTTTGATACCCATTTGACTCGTGGACCCGACTGATGGAGAGGCAATCTGGGTTGAGTTCCAGTGTTACCACCATTAAGGGAAGTTACATCCTTCCTCAGGGCCCTCTTTTCTCACTGCAGTTTGTGTGGTTTTAATCTCTTTTGGCAGTGGGATGGCAGATGAAAACACTCATTGTCCTTTATGGCATTTAAGACCCTATGTATGAGAAGCAGTATGTGGTATCGCTGCAGTTCACCTGCCTGGCTCAGTCCTACCTTATTGTTTTAATGCTCAAAAAAGAAAGTGAAGCTAGTAAGAAAAAATAGTCTCCTGTATTGTAACCTTTGGCTGCCTGGAGCCAAATACAGGAGTTTTGCTCACTTCAGGACACATGAGCACGGAGTTGAGCCTGTATTTAAGCTTAACTGTGCGAGCAGTCTGAAGGCAATAGGATTGCCATGTTGAACAATAACACTTTTAGCATGTGCTTAAAACCCAAACCAGATGGACACATGGCTTTTTTCAAGGATGTGTGGCTAACAAACTCTCCATTCCCAAATGTTTCATTCTAGTGTTTCTGTGCAGCATTATGCTTGCAGTGAATGTTGCTTTTCAGCTGAAAACACTAAAATACAGATTTATCTTTTTTTTCCATATGATATGATTTTGATTGTTTTGCTTTACTTTTGCAATCCCACCCCAGCCTTTTATAAGGATGAATGCTCTGGTGGTGTCACCAGGGCCTGGCTTTGCTGGAATCCAGCTTGCAGAGACCAAACATGTCCTTTGAGAGAAAGGGCTTGGAAGACAAGAGGATATCGCTTCCCCATGTATTTTTTTACTCCAAAAGGCATGTTGAAGTTCTGTGCTGTATAATTCTTCAGGTATTTGGATTAACTCTGATAAAATTATAGGTGGTTGTAAGGGAGTTTATTGTGCTTATAAATTGTAGTGGGGCTCCCTGTAATTTGTTATAATTAATTCAAGAGTTCAAGGGCAGAAAATGGGGATCAGGTTGTGGCATGCCTTCCTTTCTTGCTAAAGCATGCCATTACTGGCCTTTTGATTTCAGGTTTAACTTTGTGTTTGTGGCTTTATTTGAACGTGGAGTATCCAGAAAGTATAACAGACTCTTAACAAAAAGGTGCAAGTACAGAGGATGGATCTGCTGAGGTTGGGGGGGTTCCTTTTTCGACATAGAGACACTGGTGGCTATTGTAAAGCTGCATCTGCTGGCGAAGGCTCTCACGGGAGGAGCAGTGCGTATTTTGGAAGGCTTATGTCATGTCTGCGGGCTGCAACAAGGCCTGGGTGCGTGTCCGTGCTTGTGGCCCATCAGGAATGGCAGGAGCAGAAAAACACTCTCGGAGCACTTCTTTACAATCCAGGCTCTGGCTGTTGCTGCCAAGGAGAATGCAGTGTGAGGCTGTTATCTAAGGGTTTCACTAGCGTCTAGTTGATGCTGGACACCAAAGAGCCACGACACTTGATAGCAGGCTATGCTGCAGAGGTTATAAAGTGTGTGTTTTACTATCCTAAACAGTCCCATGTCAGATTGCAATACATATATGTTGGTGGAATTCTGACATTTTAATGGACCGCCTTTCAGGGCATGCGTGCGAGCAGCCAACCTTTCAGTACTAAACTGATGAAATAGAGGTGGTAAAGAGCAACTAAGCAGTGCAAAAGTGTCATCAGACTGGTTTTAGGTGCACAAAGGTTCTCCTGTTTTCTAGTATCCTTAGCCATGAATTGCCTCCGTAGCTGGACCTTAACCTTTGGAAGACATTGGCCTTCGGTAAGAACTTCACTGGTCAGATGTGGTTTCATTGTGTGCCTCATTACAGCTCATAGAGAAAGGCAGCCATCAGTGCTGTGTATGATTTATCCTTATGCTCACTAATTGCATATCAAAATAAATGGAAAGTGACTATCATTATGAAACAAGCCTGTTTAGACAATCCTCTTTGCTTCCCTTCAGCTATAAACTGTTGCTTTTAAAGAGATCAAGTGATGTGGATGTAGGTGATATGAACTGTATTTTGATGTGTCCTGCATGTGGAAATGATGCTAACCCAGCATTGTTCTGTCTCATCAGGAAGGGGAAAAGGGATGACACATCTTTCCATGTATTTCATTTATTTTTAGTTTCAGATATGTTTTCCATCCAGCAGCTGAAGGACACCAGGCTGTAGGCCATTGGATTCTGCTTTTGAACAACCTCACTTCTCAGTTACCTAAAGCTAACCTTGACCTACCTTATAAGGTTGTTGTGATCAAGGAGTTCCTACCCTAGAAACTGCTATCACTGTGTTTTTACTATTGGCATTGACAGTTTGAGCCTCTGAAGGAATTTCCTCCTGCATGTGTGACAAAGGCTCTTTCATCTCCTTCCCCTTTTTTCCTGGCAAGTCTGCTGATCCTTCTGTAGGTCTGTGAAAGGGTGTGGTAGACTTGTTCTCAATAATACCCTTCCAAAAATATTACCCTATAGTAGTGAAAGCCCAACCATTGCTTTTTATGTTCTACCACAAATCCCAGATAAATGGCTGTTGCCTGGTACTGAGAAACATCAGACTTCTGCTGGGAGAAAGGGTAATGAAATTCCAGAGGAGCAAGCTGGAGATGTTCCCTTTATCAACACCATCTGCATCTTTTACAATGGCAAACACAGGGCTTTAGCGCTGCGTTACTGACAGTGACATCACCAATGCACATGTCTCTTCTTTTAAAGTGCCTTTAGATTAAGATGTGCTGATTGAATCCTTGCATCTAAAATGTGTTTCAGCATGCTCAAGCCCAGAAATCATAACACTGTTTTTGCCAGTATGTTGTATCTGAAAAGACCAGTCTTGTCTGCTTGCCTGCCTTTCCTGTCATATAAAACCCAGTCTAAGTTTGAAGTTGGTTTTATTGCAGTATGTTGAATGACCCAATGAAATAAGCCCCGTCAAGTAAGTAGTACTTTGGCTTGGGACGTGGAAACAAAACCTAGATCTCCCAACTTTGCCTTAGTTTCCTGTCTGCCTTTACACAAGCAACTTCACCAGCCAATCACTTGGATGCTTGATTTATAAAATGAAGCTAATGATCATGAATAGTATTTAAAGTACCATTTGCTCAGAAAAGCAACCAGAATTAAGTATTATTACGATTATCTCAAATATGTAATAAATAACCTTTTGGCCATTATTAGTTTGCCACTGAATAGCTGAGCCATTGGCTTATATAACTTTAAAGATGGAGAAAATATGAAAGACCCTGTGTTTAAAAATGGGTTTCTCTTTAAAAGGTAGCATATCTGTAGATTTCTGTTGCTAAATAGTATCAGAGTCAAAATCATGTCGGGTTTTAAGGTGTGAGATGAACAACGGGCACATCAGTATCAAAGCTTAAAGTAATTTTCCTAAGTGATAAACGGTCTCTGTTCTGGAGAAACTGCTTCCCCTGTGGGTAGCTCATTGCACGAGTGTACATTGCAGCATCTCTGCTCAGCAGTATGTTATCACACTAAGTTAAACCTGAGTTGGACTGCTGTGATTTAGTGAGACTTTGATTGCATTCCTAATTTTAGAAGATCATATTGTAGTCTAATAGCAGTTTGTTTTTAAAGTTGGAAAAGAGCTGAAAGTCTGGAGCTAAACCTCTTGTGGGCCAATCTGCTTCTCCTTTGAGTCTTAAAAACCGGTAAATCAGTCCTCTTTTCCTCCAGAGAAGAAGTTAAACTACATAGCTATGCAGTTATCCAATAGATAGGCTTGATGCCAAAAAGGTACCTAATGAGTTATAAAAAAGTTAGTCATGCCAGTAATTGCATCATTAGGCATGATTTTAAAGGAATTGTACCTCTTGGGTAACTCATACATGTTTTGTAGTGCTTTGTTTCTTTTCACATATACTCAAGGTAAAGATTTGTTGGTATTGAAACTGGAATGCAGTTGTTCAAACTGGCTTGAAGTTGCCAGAAAAACACACTGATTGATTTAAGAGAAAAGGGAAGTTTCAGTGTTTCCTGCTGCACTAGAGATACTGAGAATGTTCCAAACCCTTCCGTCCCTAATGTACAGAGAGGGAAAGTAAAACCAGGGGAAAATAATACAGACTGATCACAGTACAGGATTCAAACAGGATTAATCCTTATTGACTGATCCTATCACCTTTTTGTATATAGATCTATGTATGCATATGAAATACCATAGAGTGGTTTGTGTTGAAGGGACCTTAAAGCTCACCCAGCTCCAACCCCTGCCACGGGTAGGGACCCCTTCCACTGGAGCAGCTGCTCCAAGCCCCTGTGTCCAACCTGGCCTTGAACACTGCCAGGGATGGGGCAGCCACAGCTTCTCTGGGCACCCTGTGCCAGCGCCTCAGCACCCTCACAGGGAAGAGCTTCTGCCTGAGAGATCATCTCAATCTTCCCTCTATCAGGTTAAAGCCATTATCCTCTGTCCTATCACTACATGTCTTTGTAAAATGTGAAATGTGTATTATAGATCGTAAATCCCTGGGACAGGAAGCATTTTCCTTCTGTTCTTCTCATTTCCTAGCAGAGTTTGATGCTGCTTGGTTACTAATGCTAGTGGGCCTGATAATATGGAGTAATTATTAATGAAGTATTTACCTTGTTGGTTCTCCATGGAAGTCACCAGTAGGAACAATGTGAAGATGCAGGTTACTCTGTTCAGTTACTCTGCATAACTAACTCATGGTTTCCTTTTGTAAACCATCCTTTAATTTCTCTGCAAAGATCTTACTTCTGATATTGATCAGGTCAGGTTCTACATGGCTTGTGGTACCTGAAACAGTGGTCATTGTAAAGGACAGAAATCAGTAAAATGGAGTTATTTTCTGTATATATAGAACAGCAGCAGAGGTTATACATCAAACAAACAGTATTGATGGGGACACACAATGAATTCAGTGACACATGTTCTTCAACTTGAAGTGACAGGAGAACAAACAGGAATCCTGATCTTGGGAGGTCTGTGTGGAATTGTATGGGCAAATGAGAGTTTCTCTACATTTACACAGCTGTGGCTGGGTCTGAATCTGGGTGTTGCAATTGAATGTTAAACCAGTACCTTTATCTGCTGCTTATTAGTAGTATGCTAGAGGGAAAAGAGCCCATATTGTATGGATTGCCAACATTCAGGTGTTTATTCTGAAATTCAGATGTTGTCTCATGGTTGTCCATTTGCAGCTTATTTACTTTTTATAAAGTGTGCTTTTTTATGCAATAGAAATAAATGTACTTTTAGTGTTTTCTATATTGGCTAAAAAGAGTTTTGGGAAATGATATAATTATGGCTTTGTTGAGACTTGTTGTCCACTCCCATTCCCCTTGGAGTTGGCTACAGGCTGGCAAAGTATAGTAGCCTTTATTATATTGAATACACAACCATTCTGCAAAAGATGTTTAAGCCAAAATGAGCAATGAAGATGAGAGATTTCAGCTCTCAGACCACTTGGTTATGGTGGTATCTCTTCTGCCTCTAGTATGCCAGAGTGGCTCTGTGATTAAAGCTTTCTAAGTCTTAATTTTTAATTTCTTTTATTATTTGGGGGTGCAGATTGCAAACTTCTGTTCAGTTTCCATATACTTTCCCAACTAAACCACCTAATAGGAGGCTTATGAATCATGTTTTTAGCTGCTGTTCTGGAACTGCTTTCCTTAGTGAATCTATAGCTGAACCATTTGTAGAATGTTTGGTTTGCCTCAAATTATAGATCTCCTTTTGCAACCCAAGCAAACAAAGTCTCAGCTCACATAGTGACACCTGGGTCTGGGTAACCCGAGGCACAGCTACAGGTTGGGCAGAGAAGAGATTCAGAGCAGCCCTGCAGAGAAGGGCTTGGGGGTGTTGGTTGATGAGAAACTGAACATGAGCCAGGTTCAGTGTGCGCTTACAGCCCAGAAAGCCAACGGTATCCTGGGCTGCATCAAAAGGAGCGTGACCAGCAGGTCAAAGGAGGTGATCCTGCCCCTCTGCTCTGCTCTTGTGAGACCTCACCTGGAGCATTGTGTGCAGTTCTGGTGTCCTCAACATAAAAAGGACATGGAACTGTTGGAACAAGTCCAGAGGAGGCCACGAGGATGATCAGGGGCCTGGAGCACCTCCCATATGAAGACAGGCTGAGAAAGTGGTCCCTGTAATGTGGGTGATGCTATCTGGTGGTTCTTTCCCATTGGGAAGGTGATTTTCAGTCTAAGACCAGACTGGAATAGTTTCTTTGCTGTTCCCAAAGGTTCAAACTATAGCCAGCTGGTTCAGCTATTGGTTGGGCGCATGAGGCTGTGGTGCATGCATGAAGTGTGGCTGCACTGCTACAATACTTGTACCTTTGGGCTCAGACCTGATGAGGATGCATGTTGGCTGCCAAGGAACTGTGTTTCATCTCAGCTGGGACAGGTTGCATACATCTGCACCAAAAGTTTAAGCTGATGGATGTGAGAGCATTACATCACTACATCACTGTTACTCAACTATATAACAAAGCTGCCTCCACTAGACTTGATATGCCAGAGAGACTGGTACATATCCCTGGTGCTTTGGCCAGATCTGCTGTGGGTCTGGTCCAGTTCAGTAAGTGGGAGGGATGCATGGATGGGGACAGTAACTTTTTAAGCCTTTTTGTGGAAAGCTTTATTGTTTGTCTTAATCCACTCTATTGCAAATGTAAGGTGAAATGTGCAAGTCCTCTTGCTGTGGTTAAAACTGACATAGTTTTCTCGTGATCGGTTATTGCAGATATTAGAAGCTGGTTTTGCTTGATTTGTGTGTCTGAATTGTCCTCACAGGTGAGAGGGGCCAACTACAAAAGGCTTTTATATGGGCTGTAGTTGAAGTGGTGTCAGTAGGCTAAAGTATATTGCTAAAGTTCTGTTTCTTCCATCAAATGGTGACACTGGAGCAAAAACAATAAAAGAAATATGGAACAGCCGCTTTTTGTATTGGTGATTGCATGGTTCTTGGTAACCTCTACAAGGCTGATGGAGGAGGTAATCCCAGCAAAATGTCTCTCTCCTATGTGGACTAGGGAACACGAGTCAGAACTTCTTCCTTTCCTTTACATCCACCTGGAAGCCTTGCACACATTGTAGGGATCATATTGATCTGGTAATGTGGAACATCCAAAGCCAGGAACAAACTGTTGCTTTAACAGCCTGACCTGTTTGTGAGGGAGTTTTTCTTACTTTCAGCTGTCTCTGTGCATAGAAATGTACAAAGATGTAAATGTTCTAATTGTTGCTCTTTGTGTTTGTTTGTAGATACCAGTATTACCTACAGGTGAAAAAGGATGTTCTCGACGGTCGGTTGCTTTCTTCATTGGAGCAGGGAATTCGACTAGCTGGTTTGGCAGTGCAAGGTAAGATGACAGGACCTGATAGCCCATTTTCCAGCACTGGCTTTCTTGGTTTGTTCCATATGTTTTATATGTTGAGTGGGCACTAACGAAGGCCTCATTACTCCTACTCAGAACAACTGGGTTTTCTATTGATTTAAAAGTGCATAGGTGGACTGCCATCGATGAAACACACCCTCAGGGAGGGAATGATGGACCACATCACAGTGTGTAGCTTTCCTGTATCTAAAAATCCACGTAAGTGAATCTGAACAAAGCTCCAGTTCTTCAAACCCCCTCCACGGAGCACTTTGCAGTAATGAATTTGCTTTATGTTCTCTGGTTTGAAATGTAATTACATCAAAGAGCATAGCAGCAGCTTTAATTTTGCCTTTAATTAAAAACTTGGTTTGCTGTCTGGTGCTATCTGAAATATGAAAGAACACATGACCATAATTGTTATGTGAGTTATAAATTGGTAGTAAGCTGCTTCTTAAAATGTGATTTTTATTCTGAGCATCTTAAGTACGTCAATAAAGGTGGGATCATAGAATGTATATGGGCAGAGGAAGAAGCCCTGTATTTGGAGAAAGTACTTTTCAGTCTATCTATGACTGACTAAGGTAGAGTTTCAGCTATCATGCTCTGGGCATATCCTCTAATAGGGGGGAAGTAAATAGCAAACATGAAGATCAGATTCTTAAAAATTAAAGGCTCAATGGAGAGTAATGTTGGTATGATCTTACAGTAGTAGAAATTCCATTTTTGTACTTTATTTCTTGGTTAAAAATTGAAGACAAAATGTTTCTTGTCACATCCTGGAATGTTATTTTAATAAAGGGAGATATATGTATTAGATACAGTACTGAATCTTGCAGTTTAAGTAAATGATGTTTTCCAGTGTGTAAACTAGGGCTGAATATGTTTCACTGGCCCAGTGTTTTTGGAGCTTTTTGCTGACTTTGAGAGTGAGTCAGGCTTTGTGGTCAGCTTGAAGTAATCACTGTGATTCTGAAACTTGTACATAATCTATTATATTTCAAAGCCCGTTGCATCAGAACGCTGCAACTAATCTTGTTTGCTTTATTCCTGACCTTGTATTACTCCCTTTGTCCTATGCATGTGATGCAACTGAAGATACGTGAAATACTTGTTGCTTTTAAACTTACAGACTCTGTTTCATGTCCATTTGGATTTCTTTCTGTTTATGTTAAAACATAACTCTGAGGTGAAAACAAAATGAAACTGCATTTTTGGCATCCTGCAATACGTGAAATTGTCTCGAAGCTTTGAAAGAATGTTTAGATAATGTGATTTATGGTGGGGATTTCCAACTTCTATTATATGAGAATCTCGTAGATGGTGTTTGATCCAGTTCAATTAATATAAAGTAAGAACCTCCTGGCAAGATATTCTTTTGATACAAGCTGTTGTGTATTTAACAGATAGATACATGTAGGTTTTGTTTTGTATTTTTTAATGCAGTTTAGCCTTTAGGAAGCATTTTCAGAAGTCCACAGTTTCAAGGATATTTAGACAGGAATCCTCAGCCCAACACAGGAGTGAGTGTGAGCATGGAGACAAGTACCTCTTTAAGAAGTAGAAAAGCAAGTAGAAACATTAGACCAGCATTGTTTCTGTACTGTTATGTTGGTTGCAGAAGGATAAGACCTTCCTTCCTCTGCCCCCCCAACTATGCTGGTTGTTAGCAATTTTTAATACAGTTGTCAAGTGGACTGTAACCCCCTATATTGTAAAACTAAGCAGCTTTTGTACAGGTATGTAGAGTTGTACCAGAGGTAGGTTAGTTTTTGCCTGGTCAGGATTGGAAAAGCTAGTGAAGCAGGAGTGTACACTGTTTTTCAAGAGGCTGAGCAATCCCAGCCTTGTTAGATAGTGGTATTAGTGCACAAAGGCTACAGAAAATCTTTCCCCTCCTGATGGTTACACATTGCAAATGGTCATAATATTAAGGATCAAAAGGGAGAAATTACTTGTTGGCTGTTATTTGATCTCTGGTAATAACACTGTTATTTCCAGACCACCATGTTAAAAGCTGAAGTGCAAGCAGAAATCTTTGTTCTAGGTTGTGGCTTCAGAGAGAACTCGCCCACTTGAAATGAAGCATCTGTGCAAAGGTTGAGTGCGGTCTTAACATGTGTGGAAAGTACTAAAATGAGGAATTGTGTTATTTTTTTCCAGCGGATTTTGGAGACTATGATCAGTTTGAATCTCATGACTTCCTCCGGGAATATGTCTTGTTTCCTATGGTGAGTTCCCTATGCCTCTCTTTTGGGGTCTTTGACAAAAGATTTCTCCATGCCTCGCAGAGGGTTTTGTTGATAACAGAGTAAAAGCACCAGCTCTGAACCACTGATAGTAGAAAAAGTCTTTGCTGCCCAAAGTTTCCATGTGCTATGGAAATTCAGCCCCTTTTTAGTCCCTTTCCAGTTATGCCTCTACCAAGCATAGGTGTCAACAAGTGTACTTCTTGAATCAAAATAGAGCTTGTAGCTGTTAAAAAAGGTCTATATTAACTGTACTACAATACTTCTAACATGGCATAATGAAGGGATATGAGGGCTGCTGATGTAGTAAATGTGTCACAGGGGAAATCATGCAGCCTTTCCTCGAGAGAATGTGGATTTACATCACCTGACTATTAGACTGAAGTGAAGCATGAATTAGGCCTTCTCAGAATGTTCTCTAAGGACTATACTGTATATTTGTTTTAAACTTACATTGGAAACTAGCAAATAACTTGAATGCTGAAGGAAGTGGTTTAGGTCACTAACAATGTTAGTTTATACTGACAAATGCCAAGCACTTGCAATCCATAACATTGAACCTCTCTGGGATAATGGATTAGAGGAGAACTTGGGAAAAAAGAAAAGCCTGCTGAGGCTAAGGCTGACTTTATCCCAGAGGAACAAATCCATCAGCACGACTCCTGCGTGGAAGTTTCATAAAATGGAAAAGATCATGGAATTCTTTGTAACTGGAAGAAAAGTTTGGAGATGGGGTGGAGTTCCCATGCCCTGAGTGTAGCTGCCTACAAGTGAAGGCATCTGGTTTCCCTCTGCAATTAGTGGAGCGGTAAAGGGAGAATGATTCATCTCATTGTAATTTGCAGGCTTGAGAAAGGCACTTCCCAAAGCATTTCTTCCCATTTACCAGCACTGTTTGTACAAGAGCTGCAGCAGATAGTCCATTCTTGAGTCTAAAAAGGTGACAGCAGCGGTATCATGAGGAGAAAGTGCAATTTTGAGCTGATAGAGTTCAATGCCACCTGAAAAAGAGTCAGCCAAAGGAAGGGAAATTAAGGAATGTCTAGAGGCTGGAATATGCCTTGTATAGCTAGAATGTGGCTTCAGTATTGACCTTTCATAAGAACCTTGTGTTAGCCTGACTGGTGGAGCAGGATTCCTTTGGTAGGCATCCTTTATCTATTGATAAGGGATTGATGAACTTGTGTATAGTTGATGCCTTAGGAAGTTGTGTACGATAGCCTAGGTGGGAAAGATGTCTGGGAATGCAGGCAGAGAAATGTGTTAAGCTGTCTCTTTGTAAATTACTGGACTTCTGCAAAGCTTTTTCAATATATTGATACTCTTTTTCTATTCAGCTGCTGCTAAATTGAACGAGATCAGCAAAGGTCTACAGTCTTCAGAAGCCTGCTCTTAAACCAACTGTTTGTCTAGATGCTTCTCTAACTGCCTTGCCTTTGCTCTTTTCACTGCTGCTCAGTGCTATTTCACTGTATGTTCAGTGACAGTTGCTAAGTGCTGCAGATATAAACTAGTCCTGAAGTAAGCAGGGGAGGATTTGAGTGAATCTCGGGTGCAGAAAGAGCCTCCAACGAGAGCACTGCTATAAATTCATTAGTGAAGTGAGCTGGTAGGTGAGGGAGGGGCAGCTACATTTGTACTGTTTGATCTTGCGAGGCTCCAATGTGTGTCAAATGGCATTTCTTGAGCAGGGAAAAGAACAAAGTTATGTACACAGTACACCCCACAGGTGCGTAGCTGTGCAGAGGCATGTACCATGCCATTTTTCATTAGCACGCTACCACTTTCACATTTTTGTGTGGCAGAAGCAAATAGCAGAGGGGAGGGCCCCAATGTGCAAGAAGCAGGCAATGGATTTCAGTGCAGTACATGCAGCCTTAAGGCTTTTGAATACAAAAATAAGAACTTTGAGGTTTCGCAAGAAAGCTTCTCAGCTTCCTTTGGGTTTTTTGTTGGCCTTGAATTTACAAGTACGCTTCCTTTCTTAACCTGCTCCCAGTTATGTCTGAATTGTTGCTATTACATAGTATGAAACTTGCAGGAGAGGTGCTTACAAATGTGTTGCAAACATAAAGTAGATTTTGTTGCAGATTTAAGAGGTAGCAAAACTTTCAATGGGGATTTCAGGGAGATTAAGGAGTACCTGCAGGACTGCAATGCCCATGACTTCATTTTCCATGGTCTATGTGTTAATTTTGCCCTGGTTGAAAAGGTAGATACTAATTTGTAGGCTTCCAAGTGGTTTTAAAGACTTGTTTGGTCCTTATCCAGGAAAAGATTCCTTATCTGTGCTCTCTATTTTGGAATAATAAATATCTTAACCTTATTTTCAACAATAACTTTTTATCTTCCCTGCAAAAGACATAAAAGAAATCAGACTCTTGTGTTCTCCTTGCATGTTTTCAGCATCCCTGCTCTGAATTTTCAATGCAGTTGGTGATAGGGTCTCTGTTTCTCAAAGACCTAGAAGAGCATGAACAGGAAATGATCCTGAAACACCTATCTTAATTCCTGACTCGCATTTTGACATCCTTCTCTTTGGATAACTTTTTGATGCTGCTTCGTATTCTTACAGGATTGGACCCAGGATGAAGCTGTCTTGGAGGAACTGACTCAAAAGGTTGCTCAGGAGCACCGAACTCACAGGTAAATTTGACGTGTTAAGGTTTGGATTATTCATTGTCATGGTTTAGATTATTCATAGTCATCATTCTTCTAGTACTTCCTTCTTCCCCATGCTTTTCTGGCAGGGGCAAAGTAACCTGTCTTCATGTTACTATTATGCTGGGTCTCATTGGGGTTTTTAATTAGTCTATTACAAAAGATTATCAGCCTCTTGTGAACACTAAATGGCCAAGGAACTTAATCCCAAATGAACAAGCACCTGCACCATAAGGTTTAATGAGCCTGTGTAACACTACTTGCACTATGGAGTAGCATCCTTTCCCTTCTTGGTTTTGTGTAATCCTCATGGTGAAAGACCCTGTGACTTAAGCAGGGGGAATCTGAGGGTCTGACAGAGAGTTTTCTTTCATTCCAGAGGGAGGAGGGTACACATGCTGTCAGTGGAATGGGAAAGAAAATAACAGCCCTTGGGTTTTAAGTCTCATTGTGGAAAAGATACAATATGTTGTTAATAATTAGTTGATAATTAGGCTAGGAGGGGATGTATTAGTGCTGCAGCACAAACACCTTTGTAAGCAGGCTTCTTTTGTGTCATCCAAGTGTTTTGGGGGTGGAAGGATTTGAGCATCTAGAATGCTGTACTTAATAAAATGCAGTGCCTATACGTCACTGGAAATAGGCTCTTGTGTTAGGTTATGCATTTACATGTCAAGCTTTATTACATGAAATGCAATGGGAATATTATGTGGAGAATGCAGCACTCCCTATTGTATGACAGAAAATGGTTGTAATGAGGAAAATAGGAGTCTCTGAGTATAAGGCTGTTCTCAGTTTCAATGCAAGCTTGGACCTTTGATGAAACCAAAGAGTTTGCTTCCAAGCTGGCCATGAACAGGCCTGGTTCTGTTCTGCTCTTTCTGCCATGGGCTGTGTGTGTGATCTTGGTTAACTCCCAGACTTGAAAGGAAAGACTTCTCTCCCCTGCTGTGCTCTTTAGTGCTATTTCCCTAACACAAAGGACAAATACTTATCCTCACTTCAGCAGGTAGATCACATTCCACCTCTTTTCTGTCCCTCTTTCTCCCAAGTATTTCTCTGGTTCCTGTATTTCTGTTCCTAAGCTATGGTGAGGAGCAAAGAGGAGGAACATTAATGGTGGCTTTCTTTTGGAGCAACCTGCAGTCTATTCTGACCTGCTTTTGAGAACTGCAATCTGTCTGAATTCCTGCGCTGTGACAAGAGCATGTGTAGACATGTGTGTAGAAGCTTTCACCCACTTTGTTCTCCTATTGCGAAAGAGATTGTGCTCAATATTTGGATTTAGTGCCTGTGTTTTTGACTTGAAGATGTAGGTCTTCTCTTTTAAGTCATTTTAAGAAACGTCAATGGGTATGTGTAGTCTGTATGCAAATTCGGACCCATATGGCTCAAACTTGCCATCCAAAACTAGACATAACCTGATGCAATGGCCTGATGTTTTAAGAAAGCATGGAAAATATTTGATGTGTGCTGAAGAAACTGAGTAATATGATCAGTTCAGTTTGTTTCTCCTGTAATTTGAACTGTGCTTTGTACCTTACCTTAGCAACACTGAGTACATCCTCTTCTTTCTGATCCTAATGTGAAAAGCCAGTTTTGTGTGGTGCATTTCTAGGCCCCATCCCCAAAGTGGGTTTGCAAACCTCCTGTTCTTTCACTAGTGTTTTTTTGTGTGCGTGTAACATTGAACCATTTGCTGCCTTTTGTTACTCTAATTGCAGTGGCATTACAGCAGCAGAGGCTGAGCTTATGTACATCAGTGAAGTGGAACGCCTTGATGGGTTTGGACAGGAAATTTTCCCTGTGAAGGTATGTTAGTGGATATTATAAAGGAACCTCTGAATCAAACGATGCAGAAGTCTGCAGCTTCCTTTGGAATACATGCAAGTTGTGTTTATCCAAAAGAGACAGGGCGTGCTTGACTGTTCTGGAAGGTGAAATGATTGCTGGTGGTTTGAATGGACATTGCAGCATGAGGATACCTTAGGTCTGTA
Organism: Melopsittacus undulatus; assembly: GCF_012275295.1. NCBI lineage: Eukaryota > Metazoa > Chordata > Aves > Psittaciformes > Psittaculidae > Melopsittacus > Melopsittacus undulatus. Next base: position 115,421,294 of record NC_047529.1, read on the forward strand.
GTGTTACTTCTCTTCCCGAAAATCCCTTTTCACAGAAGAGGTTGCTCTGTGCTGGGACTGCTCACTTGGGAAGCAGAGATGCTCCTTGTTTGTTTGTGTGCTGTCTGAGGAGATGAATCTTGGCTCTCATTGCCTTTAACAGGATGGGAAGATGAGAACGTCTCGTGTCCTTCTAAGTTGCTGTTTACCAAGCAGTAACTTTACCTTTTCCTAGTTTCTTACATGTGCACACAGGTCCTCCCCACATTTAAAAGTGGAGAAGGAGGGGATTGTTTTGCATTTGTCACTTTTGCTTCACTGGAAGCCCCTGTCTGCCATGGATGGGCTGCCTGGTATCATGGTGCACTATGAGCAGTTCTCCTGCTAGTTAAAGATGACTTGGAATGTAAAACCAAACCAAATGCCACCCCAAACAATAACCCTGTTCTGCTGAAGTCAGAATTGATCCTTTGTCCATCTCAAAATTGGCCTGAAGGGGAGGAGCTCAATGGCAAGAAAGCCTTTTACCCAACAATGAAAACTATGGAGTGCTTATTGCCAATGAATGAAATTAATGTTTTTCTTAAATTAATTCAGATTAATGCTATATGATGCCAAAGTTTCTGTGTGGAATTGTCATTAGATATTATTGCATGCCAGTGAGATAGTAAGAGTTTCTCTTACCTCTCATTCTAGAGTTTCTTCAGAGAGTTTCTGTGTTAGAATTGTCATTAGATATTACTACATGTCAGTAAGGTAGTAAGAGAATGGGTACTCTGACAGAAGGGTAACACCTTCCTGCAGTTTTGCAAAGGGCAGCATGCTGGCCTTGTAGGCAACTAGAACAGAGTATAAAGGGAAAAATGAGTGATTCCTCTTTTGTTCCTGTTAGAAAATGCTGTTAGAAACATGGTTTTCTTTCTAGACAAATACTTATATACACATACAATCATGGAATCAACCAGGCTGGAAAAGACCTGTAAGATCATCAAGTCCAATCATTCCCCAGCACTGCCAAGGCCACCACTAAACTGTGTCATGTAAGGCCCTCATCTACGTGGCTTGTGAACACTTGCAGGGATGGTGCCTGCAGCCCTGCCCTGGGCAGCCTGTTCCAATGCCTGAGCACCCTGTGGGGCAGGAATTGTTCCTCAGCTCCATCTAAACCTGCCCTGGTGCAGCTTGAGGCTGTTTGCTCTTGTTCTATCACTTGTTACTTGGGAGAAGAGATGTGTGTGGATGTGTATTTATATGTGTACAAATACATTTTCCCAGTCTCTTTGCCTTCTAAAGCTGCCTCTGGGACAAGGTAGAGGAATATGTAGTCCTTTAATCAGACTAAACTGAAGACTGCCAGCCATAGGACCTCTGGGACTTGTAGTGCATGCGGAAGAATGCTGGTATGTGCAGCACTGGAATCAGGGCATAAGCAAAGGCTAGAACACTGGCATCCATCATTTGTTTGCAAAGGCCTAACACTTAGATACAGGTGCAGATACTCCACTATTCCCTTCTGGGGATCAAGTAGAGCAAGGCCAGGAGAACAGATCTAATCTATCAGTTAAAATGCAGGAGCAGCCAATGGTTTCTAGAATTTGCTCAAGTACAGTGCATTAACTTCTCTCATAACCTTTTTTTCTACCAATTCTTTTTAACCACACTGTGTTAGCATGATTTTTATGTCCCATTTAAGGTGTGAATCAATTACTATATATGCAGCTGAGGGGGGGTTGGTTTTGTTGATAAATGTAGGAAAATCTCTTTGTCAACAGCATTAAGCTTTTGTTGCTATAAAGAAACAGCATGGTTTTAAGAAAACAGCTGATTGCAAAATGGAGCAGGAGAGCACTGATTTCAAACAGGCACCCTCAAGGAGACATGGGTGGCACAAAACCAACAGAACCTCTCAAAAACAATGTAAGAGCAGTTGACATTGTGATACATGCAGGTGAATATTTAACCCAATAATGGGGGGGGGGGGGGAAGAAAAGGAGGAAGTATCTGTATAGAGATACAAGTACTTTTAGGGTGACATGCTGTGAACTTCTACAAGGAGTACTTAAAGGTGGAAGCATGAAGGGTATCACTTCTGAGAGGGATTCCATCTCCAGGTGTGGTTTTCTGATATCTCTGCATGTTTTAACAGATGACTGGAGAAACACTGTGAATGTGAAAGAAGACTCAGTGCTTTGCCTGATCATACAGCCTCTAGACAGCTGTCATCACAATGCTAGGGAATGTGGGGTTTTATACAGTCAGTGCCAGTTTGTGCTGTGTGTTGGTTGACAGAGGAGAACCTTGGTCTTGTTTAGCCTTTGTCCTCACTAATCAACAGAGTGAACCCAATGAAGTGCTTTGAAATGACAAAAATCACAGTCCTATCAGGCAGCAATATACAGGTTAGGGCTGCAGCCATCCTGAAGAAGGTTTCTGTTTGGTAGCATGCATTTTCCAGTTTCTTTATGAAACTAAATATATTACTCTTTCTCTGCAGGATAATCATGGAAATGACATCCACCTGGGTATTTTCTTCATGGGAATCTTCATAAAAAACAGAATTGGAAGGACAACTGTGATCTATAGGTAAAAACTAGGGTCTTCTATAAGTAAAGTGAGTTTCTTTTCAGAGCTCCATGTGTGGATTTTTTTCCCTTACATATGTGATTTCAATAGTGCGAATCCTCTAACTGGGGAGCAATCATGGATTTTCAGGGATTGGCCTCTTGGCTGTAAGAGATGTGATGAAATATAATTGCTGATGTCTGTGAATGGGTTTGACAGCAAGAAAGATATAGTTTTCTGTCACGTATCTTGTTCTACTTACAAGGCTTTGATCCCTTTTCTTTTCTTACCATTATGTCTGCTTCTGAATGCAAACCTGTTAAACCTCACAGCATCCTGGGCATTCAACCTATCTACAGATCTTGTTGTCTCATGTAGGTGTCCCACTACAAACCCCTGGATTTCCTCATTCTGCATGTTTAAAACTCCTGGCTGTGTCACTTGCTTGTTTGTTTTGCTGGTTTGGTTATAAAGAATTACTTCAGTCTTTCCATTCACCTTCTTTTGTGGGTTTTGTTGCTTCTTGTAAATGTTTGTTGTGTATAAAATTGTTGCTAGAAATGCCTAGTGTTCCAGGGAGGCTGTCCCATTACTGGTGGTGTTAATCTGAAGTGGATTCCTACTACTGCCTCTTATTAGGCTACGAACATTGTGCAGCCAAAAGTATGTGGTTTATGAGGTGTGCTAATGTTTAGTCAGTAGCAAGGCTTGTATCAGACTTCAGCTGGAGTGGGTTTTGCCTTCAAAGGGCTTTCATCTGAAATGTTAGGGCTCCCTTTTCCATGGCTTTTCTTCTTTTTAAGAAGAAAATAGATAATCCTTGAGCTGTGCCAGGTGACAAAACCCAGAAGTTTCTTTACATGTAGAAATGATAGTTGTAGACTAATAGTAAGGCAGGGAGCATTACTCTCTGGAAATACGCACTTTGAGCATCCTGCCATGACATGAAGAGGAATGCATGCTGCAAACAGAACAAACAAGTCCTTTCCATCCCCATGGATTGCATGCAATGTACGCCAATGTCTGTCAGCTCTTTGTAAGAAGATTATAACTCTGATCTTGGGTAACCTGACAATTACTTGGAGAAAAAAAGAGGGAACCAACAAAGATTGCACACATAAAACCAGAGTATTAATGTGGTATGCATAGCCTACGTAACTGTGTTGTCAGCTTAACCTGCTTCAGGAAGAATTGGCACTGGAGGAAGTTAGAAACAGCATTTGGAGAGGAATGGTACTATTAAATAATCATTTCCATTACACGTGGCTAATATCAATCAGCTCAAACGTGCCACAGTTCAGTAAAATGCTTAGCATTCATGTGTTTTCAATTTATCTGTTACTGTGAGTCTTCCAATTGGTGTTTCTAAAAAGAGTTCGGGGTTCTCCTGCTTTGGGTTAAAAGGTGAATATCTATTTCTCCTTTTATCAGAGCATGACTTCCTTACTTTCCTGACCCTGTTTCTTCACCAAACAGCCGCTGAAAAGCTTTCCCATCAAATGAGGCTCATGTTGACTAAGGGATTCTTAATGTGTTTGTGAAACATTTGAATGTATGTGTTGGCAAACTCTACTGCATTTTTTTACTCTACAGGTGGAATGACATTGGGAATATAGCACATAACAAGTCTTCCATTGTTCTAGAGCTGATCAACAAAGAAGAGAATGTGCTCTTTCACACAGTAAGGAAAAGATCTAATTGATGTAATCAGAAAGCTACTTGAATAGAAACCTTTAAAATTCCACTTTGCCAAAGGGGCTCACTCACCTTAACCCCTCTCCCCCAAGTTCACAGTTTATGCAGAGTGAAATGAGCTTCATTGAACTACCAGTATTTGTATTCTCTTCTGAGAATCCTGAAGGATAGTGTGCTGGGAAGTCTGCAAGAAACTGAAGTGCTTGTTGGATGAAACATCCACAGTGCCACGCTTTCATGCTGCCATAAATATAGCAGCATGAGCAGTGGTTGAAACTGGGCAGAAGGTGCCATGCATGCACATACTGGAACTCAGAGGGCAGTGCTGCTCAGTGCTATTTAAAATCACATCTCCCTGAGCCAAGGCCAGGATAGAAACTGGACCAGCAGGCTTGAGCCATTTCTTGTTGTTGTCCCTCCTCCCCTCCCGCTGTGACTTAGCATTGAAGTGGCAGCGTGTAAAGGCATGCGACTGTATTTCAGTAATTCAATGCCTTGAATGCTCTTGAGGGCACTAGACATGTTCTTGGCAGCCAGATTCTGTACATGATGGACCTTACCAAGCCTTATTGCAATTGGATGTGTAAAACTCATCTTTGTTACTTCTTGGTAAGAATAACAAAATGAATGATTACGTTTTCTTTCTCCCATTTTTCTCTTGTGTTTAAAGGATGATCTTGAAAATGCCAAATATATTTCACGGCTGTTTGCAGCAAGACACAAGTTTTATAAACAGAACAAAATCTGCACAGAGTGAGTACTCTTTTCTTCAGAGCTGTTTGCTGATATCCTGCTTTGAAACTGAGCTGAGGTTTGGCATATCTGGGTTTTTTCTAGTCACTTGTCTCAGTTATTTCTTTCCCCTTTCCCTTTTTTTCTTGCTTCGTTTTAACCACCAGCAAGAGCAGACAATTGAGAATGAAATTTCATTCTGAGCTATGCAAGACGTGATGCTCCCTGAGCAGACAGAGCTGACAGGGAGTCTTGAATTAAAGGCCTTGATCTCTGCCATTAATAACCCAGAGTACTAGGATAAACTGGAGTGAAAGGTGACATATGTTAGAATGTGAATTGCAGTAGCAGATGCACTACCCATCTAGCAGCTAAGGGTGGTGGAAAACACAGGTTGTCATCTTCTAATTTGGGCAGTATAATTTATCTGCTGCTTATATGTGCCAAAGAGACACGTGGGAACATTAATCCATGTAGCCGTATGAGCACAAAGATGCAGAGACTGTAAATCTGAACCTGAAGTCTCCTTTAGGCTCTACTTTGAGCATTTACTAAGGAATTTGGCCTTAAGCTAGTCCTCTCATACAGGCGGATTCAACCTAACTGATGGAGGAATTCACGAGGCCTTACTTACAGTTTAGAAGTCTGGAAGCTGAGAATGCTTCCTTTATATTAGCAAGCAGCAATTGTAATTTGAGATAAATTTAGCTGTTAGAGGTTCAGAGTTTTGAGGACTTTCCATGATGTATGGGGTTTGTATAGCAATGAGAACGTGAATTCCCTGCAGAACCTTTCCAATTCAGTTAGTGGGAAAGATATGAAGAAGCTTCATGTCTCTCAACAGCTCTAGTTAGAGCTGGACATCCCATCTGTTCAACTGGGTGATGCCATCTGTTGGAAAATAAAGCCAAAATGGGGAAGATCTGAAAGTCTTAACTTCCTAACGTTACATAGACACACATTATGTTAACATACAGTGAGCCGGGGTAATGTAGAGATCAATGAGCTGATCTTTTCACTTCCAGAATAAAGATGTTGATTTGATTTCAGGTGTGCTTACAGTTCTTGGGAGGGGAGTGGGAGACCAGAAAAGACATTTCTTAGCAACATACCATGCATTTCAGGTTTTAGAGCTCCTGATTGTCTCCCCTTGTGACAGTCAAGAAAGAAAACACAATCCCATAGTCTGTCATCTTGGAATATTTCCCCTTTGAAGCTGTATATTGGGGTCAGCAGGCGAGGATTGTTCTGTTACTGTTCATAATCCAGACCGAAGAAGCAATAGGTTTTGGTTGTGTTTATTACTAAACACTGAGCCATAAGTATGTGGGTTCCATGAACGGGGTGTATGTAGCAGCTTCATATCCAACTCACAAACAGTTGGACTCATAAAGATAAGGAATCCTATGAGGTCACTGAGTGAAATAACTGGAACTTAAATGTATTTTTGCCATTAGAATTGCTCTCCTTACCAGTCTCATATGGTATCAGCTTCTGTGTTAGAGCCACAGACATTGATGGCAGCATATGCCAATGTGTGTTTTCTAGCCATGTGATTTTCCTGCTCTCTGTGTGTAAATGATAGTTGTTTGTTTTCCTGTGTGCATTTCCTCTAATAGCACATAACATCATTCACTAGATCAGAAACTGTAAGAGGACAAATCCCACCTTTCCTCTCTTCACGTAAGCACTATATTTCTGCCTCCTTCAACTTGTTTCTTTCCCTTCCTCATTTTGTATTTCCTCCTACCCTCCTTGTTGCTTCCACTGCACCTGGCTACTCTAACACTGTATGTGCTTCTGCTAGTTTTACCTAACCAATTGCTTTTTCCCCTTCCTGGTCTGTGGGCATTGCTTTGAAGTGATTGCTATGAATTTCATCAAATCGTTGTTGCTTTAATGTTCACCTTAAGTCACCTGAGACTGTGCCTGTGTTCAGTTTGTGTTGCTTAAGAGACTTGTTTGATTAATTTTTAAGCCAGTTTTTTGTGTTTCCAAGTTAGCCAAATAGGATAATGAACAGAAGGCATGTGTATTTTGGAACTGGAATACTTCCTGTATTTAGAGAAGAACTGGAATTCTTTTCATTTCTTCATTATTTTAAATCTCATTAATGAGCAAACATGAAAATTCTTCATCTCGTTTCTCCCATTCATTCTTGGATCACAGTTGAAATATGGTAGTTTCTAGTATTTCCCTTTCCTTTTTCTCCCACAGACAATCAAGCTCTCCTCCCCCTATCCGACGACGGCCCACTTGGAGTAGATCATCCTTGGTATGTGCCACGGTGGGGGCTTTATGGATATCTGTACCATTTCTAATGGGATGGGGCATTGTGTAAGATGGAATACCTTTGTTGGCAATGTGATTGGAATGAGTTGCAAGGGTGTGTCTGCCCAGGTTGATTAGTTTAACTGGATAATATCACCCCTGAGTATTAAAAATTACAGTCTTCAAGGCATTATGTTTTTAGTTGCCCTGCAGAAACTGAACATCTTTTCTACTGGATTGAGGTTACCTCAATATGTAGAGAAAATAATCATCTAGAAAGAATTTGAAGTGTCTTGTACTGTGTGCATCAAATGTAGTCATTAGATGATTTATAGCTCCTCATTTCATGTTTCCTCCATTCCTCATAGTTTTGTATGAAGTCTGTTTACAGTTTACCAGCTTCTTGGGTTAAAAAACCTATTTTCTGTGTGAAGTTATTGTATTTGAAAGTAAAGCTATTCTAATCAGTACAGGACTGTGATTTAGAGTTTTTCCTAAGCTATATTTGTTTTTATTTAATGGATCTCCATAGATACTATTAAAATGGTTTGGGTTGGGAAAGACTTTAAGATCATCCAGTTCCAACCCCTGCCAGTAGGAACTTACCCTAGACCAGGTTGCCCAAAGCTCTGTCCAACCTGGCCTTCAACGCTTCCAGGGATGGAAATTAAGCTTAAGCAGGTACTGACACTAGGATAGCTTTATATTTGCAGATTGCAGCACAGGCTGTTTTCCTGTGTGTTTTTATATGGTCCATTATATCTAAAGGCTGTGTTGTGTTTCCCAGCCATTGGGAAGCAAATCTGTTGTAGCTGGCTCCAGATTTCTTTGTCCTTTCATTCTTAGCATGTGTCTAAGGTGTCATGAATGCAATACGCAGCCTGTGTGTCATGTTCTCTAAGGCATGCTTACAGTAGGTTTTGTATCTGCTAGTTTGGTCCCTGGAGATGCCTCTGAAAGACTGAAGATGACGAAACCAAATGTGCTTTGCATGCTCATGCTATGGCCTCAGGGATATGACAAGGAGGAGAGAGCTGCCCTCTGTATTAGATATAGAAAGTAGACATCTCCTTCTTCAAGGAGGAAGCAAATCCTGCAGCCTCTTTATGTGTTGAACATAAGAGTGCAACAAGGTTTGGGTTTAAAACCCAGCCTCATGAAGACCAAGCAGAGGAATGCCCAGTGAAAAACAAACTGTGCTGCTAATGCTTCACATTGAACTTTCAACTGCTTCTTCTCGTAATTGTTTTGTTAACTTGTTGGAACAGTTCTCTTTGGGGAGAAGGAAAGGGGAAAAAAAGGCCTCCTGACTGTTGTCTGCTCTGTACATACCTTTATATACCTGCCTATTCATTTGTCTTGTATGGTAATAAATCAGTAGTCATAAATGGGAAGTGAAGTGGAATCTTCAGGGTGAGGCTCTGCCACTTCACTGAGGATCACGTTCATTACTTTCAGGTTAAACCCCTGTATATGGTTTTGGCATCATGGTGAACCTGTATTTTATCTATTACTTTAAAGCCATTTTATGCTGTTTCTTTGCCTGTCAGGCCACCCAGTGATGCTGGATTTCCAGTCAGACCTCCTCAGTGTAGGAGATCTTAATATAATAAAACCCCCAAGTGATCTTTAATTTGGATCTTGGTGTTCTGCAGACCTCAAGCTTCTCCTGTTCCATCAGAAGAGGCAGATGGGCCTCCAGAATAACAAAGGGGAGGGGGGAGGAATAATCCTTAATTTCTTGCAGTTATCTTCCATAACATCTATCACAAAGAAAACTGCTCCAGATCTATACATTTCCAATAGGAATCACTTCTTCCTTGCATTTTTCCTCTGCTCCCCATTCATTAGACTTCCCAGCATCTTGGTTTAATCCAGGCTAAGCTCTGCTACTTGGGCTATCAGCAGCAGGCTCCTTGGCCCTGTTTGTTCAGTGAGAGTAGGGTTTCTACCCTTGGAAGTCATTGCTGTAGCAGAAATAGTTTCTGTCGTCTTCCAGCTCTGGCTGAACACAACCATTTTGTATGCAAGAATTCATGGGTGCTCACATTCTTTGATTCTCATTCCCTCTCCCCATTTACATAGAAAATATAACTTTAACCCTTCCCCACCCCCTCCTGAATAGCTAACTTGCATGGTACTCATTTTGTGCATGTGCATGCAGAGGTGGTAAATTATTTGGTGTTTCTTTTTTGCCTTGGGCATCCACAATATTCCTTAATAGTTTGAACTACTTGAATGAGCCTTGATGAAGAGCCTTTATTCTGCTGTTCAGATATTATTCACATATTCACAAGGCAAGAGTGTCTTCCTTCTCTTTCTGCTTACTTTGTGTATCAAAGAATGCTTTCAGAAACTTTGCTCAGTGACACCAGGCACGACGTTACAGTGCAAGTGGTAAAATGTGATTGCAAAACACACTGTTTTACCAGTGGGCAAAGCTGGTTGCTGCAAGTGATCCTACTGATTTAATGCTGAATTGGCCCCTATGATACTTGTGTTAAAAAGCTTCTTGCAGTGCAGATTGTTGGAGGTAGGCTCAAATTCATTATGTAGGGAACCCAACATTCATGTTACTTTATATGTACTCCTGTTGCTTGTGTAACAGTGTTCTAGGTCCTTGAATTTGTTCATCTCCTGCTTTTGTCCTGATGGGAAGTTTGTTTTGGTTTAATTCTTCAAGGGCTTTTTACTAAACTTGTGGCAAGTTGTGAGTGGAGAGTCTGGCTGTTGTTTTCTGAAGTGGTTGAGTTTTCACTGGTCAGGTTTGGGCTCTGTAACAGAACTTAGCAAGCAGTTTGCAAAGGGCATAGAACCATTTCTCTTGTTTCAGCTGCAAAGAACCTGTAGCAAACCAAGTTGCTAATGCTTTTTATTTTACCTTGTGCTTTTATTTCAGCCAAGACAACATCCATTTATACTGCCTCCCATGCATGTCCAGTGTGGAGAACACTACACTGAAACACATAATTCACAAGGTACTTAGAGCGTATCTTTTGCCTTTAATGGACTTCAGTTTTATGTGCATGCAAAGAGGCTCCTAACCTTTATGTCTAGGTTTCTAATGCTGTCATGGTCAAATGGGAGCTGCTGCTGGAAAAGAGAGAGTAGTTTTATGGTTAATGTTGCAGTAAATCTTCTGTTTAAAGTCCAATTTCGGTTTTCAAATTTCTCTAAAATGTCTGTGCATGATTATATGGACCTTAAACTTGGAATTCCAGCTCAGTGAGCTGGAAAGGTAATCTCAAAAGGAAGTAGGATGGCTGCACTCAAAGGCATTGCCAGCTGGGGCCAGGGTTAGAAACAGAGTTAGGGGAAAGGAGAAATCAGAGCATCCCAGTCATGAAACTGTATTTAGATGGTCTGTTCTGCTGACTTTTCACCAACATCTGCCTACATTGTTAGTGTTATGGACGTAGGGAGGGTTAACTGTTTTTACCCCCATGTTTGACAAATAAATTCTCTAAGAGGTTGTACCAGGTTACTTTGATCAAGACTGGGAAAGGCGCCCAGCCTCTAAACACCTTGAATCTCACACCCTTAACCACACCAGCTTTTGGAACACACGTAGCCAGCTCTGTTAGGCTGCATTCTCTGCAGTTCATGAGAGGCACAGTTGAAGTGCTCTCAGCAGCAGAGGAGTTCTTAGTCATACCTGAGAGTGGTTTAGAGTTGTGATGGTCTGAGTTTAAAGTAGAACTTGATAAGTTTTGCTCCTTGCATACAGTAAAAGATTTGTCTTAGTGGGTGCTACTGATTTACTGCAAAGCTGAGGGTCTGAAGAGGGACATTCTCAGTTTTAGAACTGTAAAGTTCTCTTAGTTTTACACAGACTTCTCTATACTGATGGATTAGCTGACTTCACAGCTTTGGGAGCTGCTACTCTTTTCTCACAAGGTTTTTAACAGGGACAGCCTTCCATAAAGCTGTCATCATCTTTATCATCTTGATTCCCTCTCAAATATCCTTTGCTGAAATGTTTAATATTCTCTAGTGCATCTGTAGAGTGTTTTGGTTGGTTGTGGTTTTCCTCTGAGTCTTGATCACCCTCCAGTGTTGTACTTCAGATCCTCAAAGCTGTTGATTGGTTTGGAGTAGGATTCCCAATTTCAGAGTCTTCTGCTACTTCAAATCACAGACAGCAGTGCACCAACAGAAAAGACAAGAGAACTGTTAGGTTTGCCACAGGCTAGCAACACTGGGGGTTTTAAGGTGGCAGCAGCAATGAATCATTACAGGATGCTGAGGGAGGAGATGCCCCCTTATTCTTCCTTGCCACCCCAGGCAAAAACACTTCCTCTCTTTCCCCTTTCATGTCTCCCACAAGGATGTGAACTACAGTATTTTGCTAACTGCTAGCAGCATTTATGTGAGTAGCTTTGTTTTAGTTCTGTTGCAGTGACTCAGGGATGCTCCCAAGACCAAATGTTCCTTGCAGTTGTTGTACACTAAGCTGTGTCTGTACTCGTTGGTGCAGACTTCTTTTGAAGCTTTGTTAATATGGAATGAATCTTTGTATGTTAAAATCATCAATGTCTTTATCTTTGCTTTACACAGATAGCATTTTCCATGGAAATGAAGAAACTTTCTACTGTAGGTCTCAGACCAGTTTGGACAGGTGTCCAATGGACTTCAGCTACTTGAATGGTAATAGACCTAATGGGAGCGTATGCAGTGCCCACAGCATGAACTCTCTCAATCGCTCACAGAACTTCATCCAGGCATCTCCAATGTCCTCCAATCTGAGCATCCCTGGAAGTGACATCATGAGAGCAGATTACATCCCCAGCCACAGACACAGTGCAATCATAGTACCATCTTACCGGCCAACTCCAGACTATGAAACCGTCATGAGGCAAATGAAAAGAGGGGTGATCCAGATGGATAGCCAGAGTCAGTCTTTGAGGAACCTCAATATTGGAAACACACATGCTTATAACCAGCCAGAAGACCTAGTTTACAGTCAGCCTGAGATTCGAGAGAGGCATCCTTACACAATTACCTATGGACCCCAGAGCAGTGGCTATAACAAGCCTGTCGCCCCCTCCGACCAAATGAACCCTAATAATGCTGCTCAGAATAAGACAGCAGCCAGTGCCATATCCCACACCGTCAGCACACCCGAGCTGGCTAACATGCAGCTGCAGAGCAGCCAGAGCTACAACACCGCTCACATGTTAAAGAACTATCTCTTCAGACCCCCACCTCCATACCCACGTCCACGTCCTGCCACGAGCACACCAGACCTGGCGAGTCACCGGCACAAGTATGTCAGTGGGAGCAGTCCTGACCTGGTCACTCGCAAGGTCCAGCTCTCGGTTAAAACCTTCCAAGAGGACAGTTCGCCTGTTGTCCGTCAGTCGCTGCAGGAGGTCAGTGAGCCCCTCCTGGCTGTGAAGCACCACGCAGCGGTGAACAAGCGCCACAGCTTGGAGGTCATCAGTAACATGGTACGTGGGATAGAAGCCATGGCACTGAAGACTTTAAACGCTCCTCTGCCACGCAGGAACACCCTGCGGGAGCAAGTGCAGCCGGAAGAGTCGGTTCAGATGGGGCATGAAGTCCAGCAAGTTCCTCATTATCATCACAAAAAGACGTTCTCTGATGCCACCATGCTGATACACAGCAGTGAGAGCGAAGAGGAAGAAGAAGCCTCAGAATCTGTGTCGCAGATTACAGCCCTCCATAAGAACATGGAGTACAGTGCTCAGCTGCAAGCTGCCTTGGCTAGAATACCAAATAAACCTCCTCCAGAGTATCCTGGGCCTCGGAAGAGTGTCAGCAATGGGGCCCTGAGGCAGGACCCTGTTAGCATTTCTGTGGCTGTAGCCAGGGCCAAGGCCATGAGGCCAGGGCCTTCCAAAGCCATGAGTGTGTCTCGAACTGATCAAATGGCAATAAACGGGTCCTCGCTGGGGCCCTCTATCTCAGAGCCTGACCTCACAAGTGTGAAGGAGCGGGTCAAGAAAGAACCTGTCAAGGAAAGACCTGTGTCTGAAATGTTTTCTATTGAGGACAGCATTATAGAAAGAGAAATCATGATGAGGGTAAGTGCCTTCCTCTGTTGGGGTGGCTTCTTGATAGTCCTAGAGGTTGGTTTGCGTACCAAAACCTGCTGGATCAGTAAACTGTGGGGAACACCTGGGTGGGAAGATGTTGATTTGCTCAAAGGTGGGAAATGGGATGTTAAGTGCCAGAGCCAGTTTGGGTTTGAGGATCTCTGTGGCCACCAAAAGGGCTGATCTCACACCCAGTTCTGGGCTGTATGCTTCCTCCAATGTGGTTTTTCACCTGCTGGCCAGGTCCATGTCAGATCCAGCTGATGGTGTCACCATCACTCCGAGAGCCAGCCCGAGGTGGTTGCAGAGCCTGCACTGGGTGACGAGGAGGCTGACCACAAAGCCCCCTTTAGTACCTGCTCCCCTCTGCCTGTGTGGACTTGAAGGCAGGGTGGGTCTGAAACGTGTTTGCTGATATGGGCTGGAGGTTGTGTTTCAGCACTAGCATTTTCTTGCTTCTTTGCAGGGCTGTCAAGTATCACATAATCTATAGCACAGCAGAAACCCACCCGAGTTTTTCGGGTGATCTCCCAGATTGCCTTCCCTGCTACTTTACATAACAGCGTTACATGAATGCAACCCTGGTAGCTATAGACCATGGATTGCTGGTTTTACCATGGGTTGTTTATTCATTAACAAATGCACTCAAGAATGGCAAACAGCACCCTTTTAAACTTGCAATGACTTCAGAATAAGAAGCATTTAAAGGCTTCAGTGCCACTGCAAGCAATGGCAGAAGCATGAGGGGTGCTTACCATTTAGTGACTGAGGGATGCGCTTGATGCAGCGCTCTGAGAAGTGCAAGTGCAGTCACAGAAGGTGAAATGTGTACTGTAGTTCTTCAGCATTGAGGTCTGAAACAAAAACAGTTCCATGGTCCAGAGCAGAAAAGAGCTTGTAACGTACTAGATCAGCAGCTAGCTAGATTGAAGTACTATTGTGTACTCAAAGAAACTCTGAACATGTGTACAGTGCTCCTTGGTTGTTGGTGATCCTGACACTGATGTAATGGCTAGGTGTCAAACTTGGGCCACTGAGTTGTATCATGGAAACTGAATTTGCTCCTTGCAGAATCTTATACTTTAAATGTAAAATAGATGCTTGACTAAGTAATGAAGTCAACATCTACTTCACTGTAACAAGCATATATGTGTTCTTTTGATCTTCTGAGGAAAGGAAACATTGAGAAACAGGAACCCAAAGGATCTGAGGATGGAAATGAAGGCAAGAAAAGGGCTTAGAGATGCTGTTTGAGTACTCTTTGCTGTTTGAGTACATTCAGAGCAGCCTTTGGTCAAAAGGTTCTTTGTTGTTGTTGTTTTGGAAGGGGTAGTCTTAGCATTAAAGCTTTTAAAGTGATTCCAGCTTAGGTCAGCAGTCTTAACACATGCAGACCTTCCTTTTGTCACAGGAATTGCATGTTATATGAATGGTAATTTTGGTGACCATGATCTTTTAAGCACAGACTTTTCTATTTTGCTTTAATAATAATAAAAGCCCCAAAGAAAGGAAAAATCAATTTTTCCACTTTCTGAAAGCTGGAAAAGAAAGCAGATGGGGTTGGATATTTGCTTTGCTTGTTTGCTTTTTACTTTGTGCTGCGGAGGAACCCAGTGGTGAGGAAAAAGCTCCCAGGGCTTTTGAGCAGTCAAGCCATTTAGAGATGGCTGAGGGCATTCATGTGTTGAGTAGTGTGTTCCTAGGAGCTGAGCTTGGCCTGTGTGGTGTCCACACCATGTGGAGAACCAGGCTTCCCTTGTGCTCATCTCTCCTTCCAAGTCCCGCAGAAAGCATTAAGGAAATGGAATATGATATTCCATGCATGAGCATGATAAACAATATCCCTTCCTGGCTGCTGATACAGTCGTTTTCTGGGATACATGAGCTCAGGTTTTAGTGCACAATACATTATGGGTGCTGTTTGAATCACTGCAATAGCTGAGTGCATCGAAAGACTTCTCATTTTAAGTATTGCCATCCCAGAAGGGAAACAATGGCCTGTGTTTTGCTGTTTGTTGTCATAGATTGAAGTGATTGCTTTTCCAAAGGTGCCCCAGGTATCTTGGCTACGGCAGAGCTACTTTAACGCAACAGGGCGATGCTTTGTGTGTCCTACATCCAGCATCGTGTTTGCAGGAAAATGCTCAGGATTGTATTTGTGTGTCTTTTAATGGCACGTAAAGCGAATTACACGCTGGGATTGCTGCTTTGAAATGAAAATTGTGTGCTCATGTAGGAGCAGGCCTTTGAGGAATAACAGGAAGAATAGAGGTTGTATTTGAATTTACGATGCTAATGGTGATCATCTGCATTCCTTGGCCAGAGAGTTGCAGATTTTGGAGATTAAAAAAACATTCCAGCATTTTACTGGCATTATAAATAATCACACAGAGATGAAAACGTGCCTTTTCTTGCCAAAAGAATCTAGAAAAGCAGAAGATGGCAGGCCTGGAGGCCCAGAAGAGGCCCTTGATGTTGGCAGCACTGAATGGACTCTCAGTTGCTAGGGTTCCAGTGCCGGAGGACAGCCAGGATGAAGTCACCAAGGTGCCAATGGATGAGAGGGTAAGATGGAGGCTCATGCAGTGTCTCTCATTCCCTTTGTTCCCAGCAGCACAAAGTCCCTAAAATATGAACATTTGATTTAAAATGGCAAAAACAATTCTCTTAAAGGTGTTCAGAAGCATTAATGGAAGAGGTCTGGAGTTAACACTGGTGTCTCTTTGGGTTCTGTTAAATGTCTGAACATTTACTGAAGTTGGTGAAAACTGAGACTGTTCATTATTTAATGTGACTATAAGAGCTCGAGCCCTAAATTAAACATTTTGCATGTTTTTCTCTTGGTCAGGCAGTTTTTCCTGCAGTGATCATCCATAGATCCCATATTCCATGTTCTGGTACAACTGAGGAGCTCAGTTAATGTCTCTGAACAGGATTAAACTGTCAAACAAGAGGTGTTTGCCTTCTGATGTGTGTGCATGGATATGGAATCTCAGAAATTAAAACCACTTGCTGCCATTAGGATTTGAAAGACATATTTGCAAAGAGGCTTTCTGGCTAAAGGTTTTCAGCCTTGTGCTGTCTGGTATGCAGACAACAGACCTTAACCTCTGCCTATCCATATGCAGAGTTGTGCCCAACCCCAGAAGTTGCATGTTTTCAAGTTAGGGAGCATTTTGATAAAGTGGACCACATCACACTTCTTGCAGCACAATCTTCTCTAAATATGAAATGCTTTTACAGGCATCTATTGTGGTGAAATCACATGCAAATTCATACTGAACCAGGATTGTATTTAGCAGGGTTTTGCTTTTTATGGTATCAGTCTTCAATAATGTGAAGGTAGAATGTGAGAGTGTAAAATCAGCTTTTGGTTTTACTCAGTAGAAACCAGTGTGTGTCACATTCCCTCAGATAACTGCAGCTGAAAGAAGTGACTGAGAGGATGCTATGGCTGTATATTGAAAGTCAAAGAACAGATGGATGAGTCTAGTGGTAAATGTTCCTTCAGGCGGAATTAATGGATTGGTGTTCCTTCCTGTTAAATCTTAGTGCAAAATCCTGAAGAGGAAGTTGGAAGAGGGGATGGTGTTTACAGAATATGAGCAGATTCCAAAGAAAAAGGCAGATGGGATCTTCACCACTGCTGCCTTGCCTGAAAACACTGAGCGCAACCGCATCAGGGAGGTCGTTCCTTATGAGGAGAACAGAGTAGAGCTGGTGCCGACCAAAGAAAACAACACAGGCTACATCAATGCTTCACACATAAAGGTAAAACCTTTCTTGAACTTTGCAAATGAAGGTATGTCAAAGCTGCTTTTTGCTTTTCTGGATGCATAACAGCATTTTCTGTAGCTCTGGAGCTTCTGAAGATGTAACTTAGTTATTATACATTGTTGTACCTTTGTGTCAGCATCTCTGAAGTCCCCTATCAAATAACATAGAGTCAGAGACTGGTTTGGATTGGAAGGGACTTTAAAGCTCATCCAATTCCAAACCCTGCCATGGGCAGGGGCACCTTCCACTAGAGCAGCTTGCTCCAAGCCCCATCCAACCTGGCCTTGAACACTTCCAGGGATGGAGCAGCCACAGCTTCTCTGGGCACCCTGTGCCAGTGGCATGCATGAGTTGATTTAACTGTTAGAGGCTGGGAATTCATTTCAGAGAAGCATCTTTACTTTTTGGATGCCCACCTCTGCCAGCTGGTTGGGGAATATCTCCATTGGTTAATGTAGGAAGAGATGCTGTGTTTCTTAAACCTCATGAATATGGGTTAGAGCAGACCACTACCTGCAGTGTGACGTGGTTGTCATGATCGTGCACCTGAAAGGATGTGCAGTCAGTGTAGTATGTAGTTAAGAGTAACACATTCACATAGATACTGCAATTACATATACAAACAATGTATTTCTTCCTTTTCTGATGAGTTTAGTGACTCTGAAAGATTTTTTAAGTATGCATTTATCGACAGAGCATTGATAAAGAGAACACCTTACACCTTAGCTTGTCTCTGGTTGGATACTGCATTAAATTTCTGCTTCAAAATAACTTTTTATCAAGAAACTTCAGATTTCTTCTTAATTCAACGTAGAAATAATTTAAGAAATGGTCTGTTACTTACAAACGTGGCAGGCTTTACCAATGAACTATCCTGCAGTGGCTGTAGCATCTTGGTTTTCTTTAGGCTTCCAGTACTATTTGCAAAGTCCTTTGTTGGCTCTTATTCCTGTCCCTCAGATGACGGATTCTCTTGTCAGAGAAGGGCTGTCTGCTTTTTCTCATTGTCAAAATCCAAATTAAAATGAAATAACTCAAAAATAATAAATAAAACATGATAAATTAGTGTTTTCCTGGAGTAAGAACTTCAAGAGACTTGCTGGCCTCCTTGGTTGTGATTTACACTGTTAATTCCTGTTCTTAGAATCCCAGACTGGTTTGGGTTGGAAAGGACCTTAAGATCATCCAGTTCCAACCCCCCTGCCATTGGCAGGGATGCCTCACACCAGACTATGTCTGTGCAATCTGGCCTTGAACACCTTAGATAGATGCTGAGGTTTTCCATTGCTATGATGCATTTCTGAGCCCAGAACTTTTCATCTCCTTTGTAGGACGCCAACAAAAAAAGAGGTTCCTAACATAAATGATGCTCACAAAACAGCACTAGCCAGAAGAGAATTTTCCTTGGCTAGTTTTGAGTCCACGTTTTCCTTGTGTGTTAGCATTGGACACATCTCCCATTCACAGAGCACCCAGGAACATGCACAAATGTTCTAGCACGTGACAAGAATCCTTGCCAGTATTTTCCTCTCCCTGCATGGGGAAGCCAAGCAGATGTGCTTTTGCTTAGAAGGTAAAATTGCATCTGCAAGATTTACCTTAGTAGCACAGTACGTGTGTGTCTGCAGCCCAAGAGTCAGTTTTTAATGTCCTGCAGTTAGGGCATTAGAATGCAGTAAATATTCCAGACATCCCATTCCCCCCAGACTGTTTATGGTCCTTTCATATCATGTGCCAGAAGGCTGGATATTTGGACCAGAAGTCAGTAGACAAAGACTCCTATATCATCCTGATAACATCCATGCCTGGAGGATTTCAGCTCCCACTGCTCAGAAATAGCATGTAATCCTGCTCATTTACCGCTGAGCTTCGCTGTTAAGGTACAAAGATTGTCTATACCAGAGACAAAAAGTGTGGTTAAATGTATGGATCAAGCAAAAAAGTTCTCAAAGATCTGCCTCAGCCAGGTAAATGAAGCAGTGTTCTACACTGGTTAACTCCAAGGGAATGCTCAGGGCACTACCTAATTGACAGTGTGTAAATCTCTATGTTCGTGCTTTACAGATAATGTCATTACTTGTTGTCATGCAAATGTTTCTGTAAGATGTGGTTGGTAATCCAGTTACGTGTTGGGAAATAGATTTGTATGACTGCAGCTTCAGATGGTTTTAAATTTGCCCAAAGAAGTGATAAATGCCCCATCCCTGCCAGTGTTCACGGCCAGCTTGGACAGAGCCTTGGGTGCCATGGTTTAGTGTGAGGTGTCCCTGCCTGCGGCAGGGGAGTGGAATTGGATGAGCCTAAGGTCCTTTCCAACCCAAACCTTTCTATGGTTCTATGATATTAAAACCATTTAATATGCTGGATTTACTTCATAGTAGTTTGCAGCTTCTGAGCTGAAAACCCCACGATGAGCGAGGAAGAGTTAACTTGAAATGAAGCCTGTCTTGATCTCATTAATAGCTGGCAAGAGGCCCGTCCGAGCTTTGCGTTATGTACAGTGTGTGGGCATAACTGCATCCCCTAGGGACAGCTTGGCCACATCTTCAGCAGTGCTCAGCGTAATGAGAGTCTGTTTAAGAAGTTATTTTTCGCCTGAGTGGAAAATACTTGAGGGAGATCCTAAACAGCAGAGTTCTTTAGCTTTCATCTTGGAAAGGGATATTTGCACTCAGGCTCTCTGCACCACTGTCGTGCTCATTTGCAGCAATGCAGTTGCCTTTTTAATGCATAGAGACACTTCTGCTGCTGCCCCCTTTTTCCCTCATCGTGGCTCTGTCACAAAGCCCAAGAAGTCAGTCAGCTGCTTATTTGTCTTTAAGCCATATCAGAAACAGAGCCTCAGCAAAACAGCACCAACCTCTTTTCAACTGTATGATCCAGATGCAATGCAAGAGAAATAGATGGTACATTTTGGTCAACGCTTTATGGGCTTCAAGAAAGAACTTGGAAACACCGAAGATTGTGTTTTGTCCCATTTGCTCTTATCAAGGGTGATTCTTGTTCAGAACTTTGAGTGAATGGGACAGGCACTGCTGAGAGTTTGGGCACTGACTGTATTTTCTGTTCTTTTCCTCCCAGGTTACTGTAGGTGGAGAGGAATGGCACTACATTGCTACCCAAGGGCCTCTGCCACACACATGCCATGACTTCTGGCAGATGGTGTGGGAACAGGGGGTGAATGTTATAGCCATGGTCACAGCTGAGGAGGTACGTAAAATCACAGAGCACAGTTCTTTCTGATGGGAGCAGATCTCCTGTTATCATCACTTCCCACTCCAGGAACCTCTTCTTTCTATCAACAATCCTTTTTCCGCTTGCTCTGTTTGAACATATGCCTGCTATAATACTAGACATGGTAACTTTCTGATACTGAGTTTGGCAAGTTCTAAAGTGAAACAAGCAGCACTCCCCCTTCTCCCTGCTTCACTCCAGCTTGGCCAAGCCAAACAAAGATGTTTCCACTGAGAGCACTGAACTGCTCCTGGTTAAAATGACACAGACTTCCCCCCTGCCCAAGGCCAGTCCTGCATACCATCACTCTTATCAGCTGCAGGGAGACCAGGAGCTGTTGTTTCTGTAGAAGTGTTCATGGTAAAAAATAAGCCAACAACGAAGAAATCTTTTTATTCTTATGCCAAGCAAAACAGTTATTTCCATTGTAATCCAAGAACTATGTGCTGCGTTATAACAACTGGCACATGGTGCTAACTAACGCTGCCTTCAGCTTTGTGCAGGGTTGCGGTTAGCAGACACAGGGAGTGCCATAGCACATCAAGTCACTGTCCAGTTCCCAAGGCTGATACTTAGAAGCTGCTGAAGAGAATCTCCTTCTATTTAAAGGAGAAGCTTCTCCAGGAGGAGAGCATCTACCAAAGTGTTGTAAGCAGTAGCTGGCTTTCACCACAAGACAAGAGTTAGCTCTTCATACGTTCTTACTCTTAGACATACATGGCTGAGAGTTTGATGTTCTAATGCATATTTTCTTTACTGTGTAGGATATTCCTTGCTCTCCCTGCAATTTGAAACAACAATACTTGGCTTACCTGCAGAGTTCTGTGCTCTCTGGAAAGAATTTTATTTGCAGGAACTAATGGTTTTTTTTCTGTTTGGGTTTTCTTTTGTTATTAAGGAGGGAGGAAGAAGTAAGAGTCATCGTTACTGGCCCAAACTGGGCTCTAAGCACAGCTCAGCCACTTACGGGAAGTTCAAGGTGACAACCAAGTTCCGCACAGATTCTGGCTGCTATGCGACTACTGGTCTGAAAGTCAAGCATCTTCTCTCTGGGCAAGAGAGGACAGTGTGGCATTTGCAGTACACTGACTGGCCAGACCATGGTTGTCCAGAAGAAGTCCAGGGCTTTTTATGTAAGATTTCTTTAACTTGCATGATAACATATGTCAATGGTTGCTCACACTGGGTTCAGTTCTCTGCACCTAGTTACAGCTGGGATTGTGTTAAATGGTTATTGCTGAGCATATAAAGGTTGTACTTTGCTGTGATTTGGAGAACAAAGTGGGATTCAAGAGGTAGGAGCTAAGGTGATGGAGGATTTTGACCCTGAAAGGCCTGAAATAAGAGGAGAAAAAATCAGACAGCAGCAGTGCTAAAGACTTAGGAAGTTTTAAATAAATACCTCTGTTAGCTGATCTGTTAGTGGAAGTTATCACTTCCCAGCTCCCTAATGAGCGTAGGAGGTATTAGGCTGCACAGAAATGTGATTAGAGAGGTTCACTTGTTAGTGAAATACGGCACAACTCCTCCAGTTCCATAGGAGGCTGTTATTGCTGTCAGCCAGCATTTAGTGTCCAGAGGCATCAGATGTGTTGCAAAAGAGCAGAGGGCTCCATTACATATGCAGTAAATCTGACCTCACTGCCACTCTTCCAAGTACCCAAGCAGTACTAAGGCACTTCCCAATTGGATATGGTCCTGGTATATGCATTACTGAGAAGACAGACATTATCGTTGTCTCTATTGAGTTAATAATGCTTCCTACTTCTTCCCAAGGAATAAACACTACCCTATTAAGTAATCACAGTTCAACCATTACTTAACTGAAGCCACACCTCTGCCTCTGCAGTAGAGTGGGATGTAGAGACCTGTAAGTTACCACTGAAGAAGTGAGCACACAGTGTACTGATGTGTTGTTGATGCCTGCCCCTCTAAGTTCCTGACAGCTCTGCAACTGCAGGCAGCTCAGTCCTTCCTCAGGAAGGTCCATTAGTTCCACTTCAGTCTTGACACAGCTACAGTCCTTCAGTGGTGCACTTTTACATGGAATAAGCTTGATATCAATAACAGTTCTGTCACCAAGGCAGAAAATAAAAATGACATTTCAGTTTTGGCAAAGGAATGCCACAGGATCTGGCTTTAAGGCAAAGCTATTGTCCAGTTCTTAGTTCTGTTTCATGCTTTATTTCCCCTGCCAACCCCTGTAGCTGTAGTTGGGTGTGACAGTAATTGGAACCTGACCATCCTCATTTCCTCTGTCCCATTGTTTGCCACCCCGTACAGTCTCATTTCAGTGTGTGCATTGAAACACAGCTTTTCTGATGTTAGCAGGCCTTAGCTACGGCTGCCTGTGTCAAACAGACTGCCCAGGCTGCAGTGCCATGACACTAGGAGTCAGGCAGGAAAGTTCAGCTTGCACCTCACTTCCCACTCTGACTGGTGGTGGGAAGTGAGGTGTGTAAGAGTTATGCATCTGAATCTGTTTCTGGGTGAGGTCCATCATCTTTGTCATGCATCTAGGCTATGCTGGAATGATGCTCAGAGGTCAGGGTAGTTGTGTCACCTGGTTAGATAAACACACCATAAACAAGACAACTGTTCTTGACTCATGCACTTTCTAGAAATGGCTTCAGGGGAAGCAGATAATGAACTCCCAGAAGGGCTGGGAACTGTTGAGAAACAAACCCAGAGCAGAGAGGTGGGTGAGATTCTGTCTCAGTCCAGGAGGGAGGATGGGAGAATCAGGGCAGATGGATGCTCTCTTTCCATCTGATACTGCCATTGACAGGCAGTAGTTTCAGTGGGACTGAGCTGTTGTTTTGATCCCAGCCTGTTAATGGTGGGCATTGCTGTAAGTAATGTCTAGAATCATCTGCTTTGGGGACTTGGAGATTTGCAGGGGGAGGAACAGAATTAAATATTTTAATAGAACTATTTAATTTAAAGGAGCAGACTCCCAAGCAATCACTAACACCCAGCTGGTATCTGCTGCATCCAGTGCTGCTCACTGCATCCTGGCCAAAACAATCAGTATGTTGTAAAAACTGAATGATTGCCCCTTGGACAAAGAATGACTTCTCCATGTTGTGTTTTCCTCCCCATTTTTACATGTAGATGTATAGGTGTCTGCAACCTCACCTGCATTTTCTCTTTGCAGCTTACCTGGAGGAGATCCAGTCGGTGCGCCGCCACACCAACAGTGTGCTGGACAGCAGCAACCCCTGCAACCCGCCCATCGTGGTGCACTGCAGCGCTGGGGTGGGCAGGACTGGTGTGGTCATCCTGACCGAGCTGATGGTCGGCTGCTTGGAGCACAATGAGGTGAGTCAGATGCTTTCTCCAACCCTGACTCCTTCCTTGGCTAACCAGCTGCATTTGTGAGGTTAAAAGGCATTGAAGTGCTTGCTTTCTACTGCTCCTGAGAGACCAGGGCCTTAAATGCAACAGGGAAAGGTTTCCAATGGCAGGTTACTTGTAGTCTTCTTTTGAGTTGATGTTACATGTTTTGTTATGAGTGTTACTTTAATCCATTCAAAATTAGGTCTTTCTTCTCTCTTTTAAGAATCAAGTCTAATTCCTACCTGTATTTAATAGCCTAAAGATAGCATGTTACAGGGACTACCTGAGAGAGGTTAGAGAGTCCTATCAGCTTCCTTGGTCTTTTAACTCCAGTCTTTTACTCTCTAAACTGATTCCTTGGACTCCTTCCTCTCTTGTATTGCTTCTAATCTTATCTGGAACAAAACTTAACTGTGTTTTAAGGAGCAAGTGTGTACTTTGGGGAATAGGGTTTTAGGCACTGCAGCCAATATTACAAGACTCGTAATGCAGTCTGGAGTTAAGAGCACCAGCAGAGTAGCCATGTGTAGCAACTTGCTTTGCATCAGTGTTATGTGTCATTGGGGAACTGTCCAGGAAGAACATCACACCTGGAACAGCAATGTGCCCCACACTTTCAATGTGACAGCCATTGAAACTGGGGATTTCTGAACTGCTTAAAGACCAGAACCTCTTGTAGAGATAACAATGCAGCAAGAGTAACAGGCAGTCACATATCATCTGCCCCTCCCATTCATTTATCATCCACTGGAGTTGTTGCTTGAAATTCAGGAAATCTGGATAGCTGCAAGAGCCATACCTGAACCTCTTGTGAGCACCCGTGTAGCTGCATCTGCCTTACAGTAACCTGACTGTGGGCATAAGGAGCAAACCCCAGAAGCTGTGTAACATGTTCTGGCCACCTTGGTTTGTCTGTGGTTTACGGTAGTCACCTATTTGGCAAAGAATAGTTGAGGAGTAAGTGAAGATAAAGGCAGTGCTGCAACATCTGAGCATGGAGGTGAGCTTTGACATTTGGAAGGGTTCTCATCAACTACACTAGGAGCTGGTGGTAGTGCTCAATAAGGGATTTCTCTGATGTCCCTTAATTAAAGCATTCTTTTGTCTTGATTAATGGTGAAAATAATCATTAATATTAAAGATGATTTTCCTTAAGGGCATTTTTGCTCCAGATTGTGCTAAATTAATATTTTTGCTTATTAAAACCTAATTAAAGGAATAGATTAACTATGTTTTCAGCTTGTGACAGGTACTGCACTGTGCACAGAGAGCGTTCCTTTCCAGGCAGCAGTTTATCCTGAAGTAGAATGAATTGGGTTTTTCTCAAATAGAATGACTTACTACTTTGGATGCTTTAGTCTTACAAATTGGCTGATTTCCTCAGAAATGTCCTAAAAGTAGATGTGTTAATGTTAACATACTAGTGGTGAAGGAAGAAAGGGGAGGGAGGTTGGAAATCCTGATACAGACCATCTTGGAAAGTCTGCAGCTCTGCTGGACCTCTTTGAGTCAGAGGTTTCAGGTTTAGGTAAAAGGTTTAACCAAATTCTATACACCTTCAGTCACTGTGGCTTCTATGCAGTTGCTGGTTGAGTCTAAAGCTGTTTATCTGTTGCAGGGATACAGTTTCAGTAACTTGCTGTATAGTAAGTAATATGTCACATCATTACATCCTTACTGCTGTAGACATGTAGAACAAGAAAGTAATTGAGATCCTGCTCTACCAAGTTCTGGTTTGGACCTGGCACTGGGACATGAACTCATGATTGCAGCTGCAGTGGTCTTTCACAGGGGAGATCCCTTCGTTTGGGAGTCAGGAACAAGTAGCATTTCTGTTTGTTCTTTTTGCAAATGCCACCTCTTTTTGACATGTACACTGTGATGAAGGTGAGTGTGAAGATTCTGCTCACCTGGAGTAAAACTGACTACAACAGAAGTCAAACAGGCAGGATGGAGATAAGCCAAAGCCACATCATGCAGGGATTGTTGTGTGCTCACTGACAACCAAGGAGCTGTCAAGCACTCAACTGCTGAGAGAGGAAAGTGATATGCAGGTCGAAGCTGGCCTGCAGTTCTGTTGCAGTGCCTCAGGTGAGATCAGGTTCCATATGACTCTGCCCTGCAAGGACTGTGTGGCTTCCATAAGCATCTGAGACCACAGGGAGGCTTTCTCTGAGTGAGCTGGAAAGAGCTTGTCTTGCTTTGCTCCTGTTTGAAAAGAACATGACATTACTCATGGCAAATCGTTATGCTTGTTGAACTGCTAGAGTTTCCTCAAAAATGGTATGTATCTTAGTGCTTGTATTTACTGCTGCCATAGAAAATCTGCATCCCTAATGTTGGGTCATCCTCCACGCTCTTTGAATCAGAGCTTGAGAGGCTCAGCTTCTTGGCTCCGTGACTTCTGAATAGCTCCTCATGTACCTGTTGCAACACATAAAGCACAACAACATCATAGGGGTTTTTGATCCCAAAATGATGGTAACACCTAATGAAATTTGCAGTTTCCTAGTGCTTTACCTCATGGGCCTTTAATGGTTCATTAATTCAGCCTGCTACAGGGTGCTGGTGCCCCAGGGTGCTGGTGCCCCATGGTGCTCAGTGGGGTTAGAGATGTCCCTTCACCATGGATCTCCTGATCTGTCCCCACTTACTGTGATATAGTTCCTGTTGCAGAGCATTTTCAGGGCATGTGAGTGAACTTCCTTTGGATGAAACTGAGCTGGAAGAGACCTTCATGGAGAACACTTTAATGTGTCCAGCTGCTAGTGGATGTTCAGTAGATGGAACAGACTGGCCTGAAGTCTGCAGGACGTATATTGTAGATACTGGGTTTCACTTGACAGATTGCTCTCTTCTATGTACTGGCACAGACTTGGCTGTGAGAGGTGTCAGTTTCTGGATCTTATGGTGACAGTGAGTCCCTTTTCTTTTAGTGAAGGATCAGTGTATTTGCCTGCACAGGGAACCTTTGTTCTTATGATTCTGATGCCTGCTTCCCATTTGAAAAACTGTCAGATCCTTCCTCTGCGAGCAAGTTTCACCATGGATCAGAGCACAGGATGCCAGTGGCCATGGGGCCTTTTGATGCCCCCAGTGGTAGAGGCTGAACTGAGCTATTTAATCTTGGCTGTTTAAGTTCTAGACTAGACCTTCCTGATATATCTAGCCTTTAACCTTAGATAACACAATATATAGAATTATTTTCTCCAGCTGAAAATAGATATGCTGAAGCAGAAACAAATTCCATAGAGCTGCAGTCCTTTATTAGGTGTTGAATTGATGATCTGCTGATAGGTAATCAGAGGTACACAGCTGGAGGACAAGTCTTTGGTCATCTGCCCATATACATCAGTCCAGAAATTTCTGTAAGCTTTAGTGGGGAAACCATTGGATGTGCAGCTCTGTATATACTCATTGACATGGAGGCTGGTAACAAAGTTGTAGTTGGTTATAATTCATTACATTACATAAACACAGTGCAGTTCCCTGTCAGGTACCTGGTACTCGAGACAATGACTGATTTCATGAGCCTACATCCTTATGCCTTTTTCTCTCCTTTGCTTTGCAGAAGGTGGATGTTCCCATGATGCTGAGACACCTGCGGGAGCAGAGGATGTTCATGATCCAGACCATAGCCCAGTACAAGTTTGTCTACCAAGTGCTCATCCAGTTCCTGCAGAACTCCAGACTTATTTAACCTTTCCAAGCATCCCAGACCCAGCTTTGTGGATCGGACTGAACCTTACTGATGAACAAGAGGAACTGCCTTGACAACACTGTGTGCATGTACTGCACTTCTTAAGGTTGTCTTGAAAGTAAGGAATGCTTGTTCTTTACTAGCGTCTCCCATGGATTATTTTATACAAGATATAATTTATTTTTCTTGGAATAACTTGTGAATTACTTTAATAACTTGTAAAACTTACAGTGACCTTCAAACTGAACCACATTCGCCTAACTGGTCTGCATTGTAACATGTCCCTAGGTAAAGCAATCCTTTGTAAAGGTAGTTTGCTGGCTTTTATCTTGCTGCACAGCTTCTGAAATGAACAGTTATTTGGAGGTGGGCTTTTTCTCATCTAAGAACATTCTGGACCCAGATATGTGGTGTCTATGGTAAGAACAAGACTTGCTACAGCTACGGTTCTGTGGGAACACAGTCCTGGAGCATGGAGCCCTGAGCCTCTGCACACAGAGCAGGGCACAGTACAGAGGGCTCAAACACAGGACATTGTGAGGGCAGAGTGCTTGGGTGCTAAACTGTTCAGATTCCACAGGAATTAAGGTTTTAGATTAGGCCTTGAAAAAAGCAATATTGGATCTTTTAAATGAGGCCTTTGCTGCTGTCTGCAGTCCTTGAAGGGGTTCAGAAGAGCTGAAGCAGTGCACGGTGAAGGGCAGTGACCTGGAGCAGGCTGAGGTCAGTGAATGGGTCTTTCTTGGTAACTGTGGTGGGTTGTGGGTTAAACAGCAGAGGAATTGCAACTCAGTGCAGCTGAAAAAACCCTCAAACCAAGCACCTTCTCCTGGATTACACTGAAAGTTTATCGCCTCGAGGCTCGCCTCCTGTAGAGAAGGAATCTCATTCAAGTTAGGCATCTCCAGCTGCTTTAGTTTCATGTGTTAGCTACTGTCTTCATCAATGTCATCATTTTACTTTCTAGTCATTTGAACTTTTAAATCATCATTATGGTCTTTCCTCCTTATCTGAGATCTCCAGACAGTGACCCTTGAGAGCTTTAGCTCAGAGTCTGCCTGGAGTCTTCCCCCATCACTCTTGTGGTTTCTGAGCACAGGGAGCAGTCTGTCTTTTGGTGTTGGCCAACCTCACTTTGTCAGGGTATTTACTGTATTGAACTGCACAGACCATCTCCCTTCTCTGTCTGGGTTAGACCCGTCCTCCTCTGTCTCTCAACACTGGCCAGCTACTTAGCCTGACTTGGTGCATATGCCTTTCTCCAAACTGTTCATTTCACAGGAGTATAGCACGTGATGAATGTGCATGGCTTTTGTGTACAATTAGAAGTGACAGTAACTGCACTTTTAAAAGATATTAAAAGGGATAAAATAGAATTAAAACCAAACCAACCAACCAAAGCTTTAGCAAATCATGGTGGGTCTCCCACACGGTTATTTCTAGTGTAAGAGATGGAAAGTTCCTGCACTGAGGTTGTTCTCCTCCCTGCATTGACTCCTGTTTCCTGTGGGCAGCCCAGCCCTGCTTCAACTTGGCAGTCCTGATGGATGGCTGGAGGATGGATCAGGCTGGAGAGGAGCCCTTGAGGTCTCTGCTCTCTCTCTGCCCTGCTCACACCACAGCTAAGTGGGAGGGTCTTGCCCAGTGTCATATCCAGCTTCAGAGGTCTGCAATGGTGGTGATGTTGCAGCCTCCCAGGGCACATGATGCAGTTACTCTTTCATGCTTAAATTACCTTTCTTGGTATTCCCTTCCTGGATTAAATGAAATCTTTTAGTCCTACTATTGCTTTTCCATTGCATTCCTTCCTCCAAACCCCTGGTCAGTGTCTGAAGGCCTAAACTGACAACTTCAGCACTAAAGGGGCCCACACACTGGCCCCTGCCTAAAATCAGTGGGAGTTTAAGTTAAAGCTCAATACCAGAATATGTCTTCAATGCATTTAAACCTGTGCTGTGTTGATTTGCTACTCTGCCACAGAGGCCTAATGAGGTGATGAGGATTGGTGGAGGCTTCCAGCTAGCAGCAAATGGTGAGGAGTTATCTATGATTCAGCTGTAATATCTTGACCATATTCCTTTTAGGGCTTAGTTGAGTTTTCAGTCAACTTCAGTTTTCCTCTGATTCCTTTTGCCATTGCCAACATAGATCTTGTTAAATTAGCAGCAACCATTTAAAGTCTTTGCAGCAGCATCTGCATGATAATTACACAGAGATGCTTTCTATCTGGGAAACAGGCCAAGGAATAAACCTTGAAGCAAAGCGTATTAAATTAGTTATCTCGTTAGAACTTTCTGAATAATTTCCTAATGATGAATTAAGTTTGAACTCAGGGCTGTCAAGTCCCATTGCTCCACTTGGATGTGAGAAGGGAGGGAAAAGAAACCGTTCCTATGTCTTATTATTCAGCTGCTCTTGGCTGAAACATCTACTTCTGTTTCTACAGTGAGCACAGGAGAATTATTGCATAGGAGAATGCAGAGCTGGGATTGAAAGGAAGAAGATTAAGCAAATGGTTTTTATGCAAAGATGCATCATAGGTGTCTTAGGAAAAATATTAATTACAAAATGGCACCAAAAATCCTTTCCATATTAAATCAGTGCCTATTAATGAGCCAAGTGAGTGGCCATGGCATAAACAGTCATTTCCATTTGCCTCCTGCCATGCCTGCTATGGTAGATAGAGGCCAATGTGACTCACTTTTTCCTTTTCATTGTCAAAGAATGGTAATTTTAAGCTTTTCCTTTCATCTGACCTCAGTGTATTTTTTCCAGATAGATTTTATCTTGACTAGATCTGCTAATACCAGAAATGAATTGGGCTGGTGCATGTCTTCAGAGGTTCCTTTCCACCCCAGCTTGCAACCAAACCTCAGCGTGCTGATGCTTTATGATTGAAATGTGATACACTTTTGGAGGGGAAAACCTGAACCTGCTGACTTTGAACCTGTTGTAGTTTTATCACACCAAAATTGCTTGGGCAGTACTTGCTAACCTTTAGGGAGTGACAGGAAAATGCACTTTGCATCCAATTTTATTAGTCATAGCAGGAATGAATGCAAGAGACTTAAAGCAACAGTATGGTTTAGTTTCTGTCCCACAGACTTAAACAGTGGAGGCCATAAGTAGAAAAGGACAGTCTGGAGTTGCTGCATATTGTGTTGTATGGGTTTAACATCAAAGCATGATGGGTTCCCAAGAGACCAGTGACCAGCTTCATCCCTTTGGAGGAAAGTCTGGACTGAAAATCCCACAAAGATGCATCCACAGTCAATGAATGGCGCCTCTCCTTAAGAAGTTTGACACAAGTGGCCTTCTCCCAAGGCTCCCAGGTTCATGTTCAGCCTGTGCTCCTATGCTCCCTGACTCTTGGAATGGAGGAGTAAGTCTGACTTGGGAATCCATTGTGTGTGTTTCCTTTTTGTGCACTCTTCACCTGTACTTAGCCCGTCTTTTCTTTAAGTAAGTTCTCACCATTGATAGTATTGAGGTTGCTGGCCTCCAGTCTTCAGTTCATTTTGGTCTGAGCATTTCATGCCTGACATAGTCTGATCAGGGATGGGGAGAGATGACAGCGAGTTGTGAGGATGGTGGACATGAGCTGCTCAGGTCCCACTTGTTCCAGCTCCTCCACAGATCTGCTTTGGGACCTCAGGTCCTGGATTAACTGAGGGAGGATGAAGCTTGTTCCCACAAGCCTTCTCTTATATAGATAACAGGGACCCTAACTGCTCAGCCTTGTTGGAAATACCTTTTCCCTGAACTGGTTTCAGCTGACAGGAGACACATCTGTGAGGCCTTATTCAACCTATTGCTAATGCAATCCTTTATAAAAGTATACTGAAGGACATTTCTGCTCCACTTATTTAAAACAGTTGCCTCACTCCAAATATTAATAACTAATATTTGCATGATTTCAATAGCTTTATTTTTAATTACTTTCTTGTAAGCAGGCAGAAATGCAAATGGCAAAACATCACTTGGTAAAGAGTGAGTAAGTCTTGGTGCTTCAACAGAGATGGTCATTCCAACCCAATACATTATTTCTTTGATTCAGTATCTGCTGCCTCTGTAGCCCAGAAGCCACTCTAAAATAAATGCTGACGGGCAATCTCATACATGGCTATAGCACACAAATCCACAGGGAAAATACAGCAGCTACTGCCAGTGCTGCATTCTCAACACCTGACTTCCCCCTGGTCTCCTGGGAGGATATGATTGCATTGGCTGTTGTCAGTCTCACAGTTTGTGACAGAGGTGTCAAATCTGCTGATGTATAGTTCAAGTCGTGTGAGGTTTGGTGCCAACAAGAGAGAGGTTTCAAGTTCAAAATGCCAAAGGCAACTGTCCTCAGCTCATTCTCAGCCCTCTAGAAAAGTTTTCTTGTAGAATGTGGTGCTGTGTGATGTCCAGATGCCATGTGAGGTTTGAGGACACTGCACAGGCAGCTGTGTGGCTTGGCTGGCAGGGAAGAGCTGGCTGCTGGGGCTGTTAGATTGTGAAACATGCAGTGCACAGCTCATAAGTAGCAGTGTTTAAATCTTGTCAATGTTTTCAGAGTATCTCAGACTACAGTTCCACTGCTCTCAGCTGTTTTTGGCCAGTGTGTTCCTTTGTGGTTCCCTTGCCTGCCCTTTCTGTGCATCCTCACTGAGAACTTTCCCCATACTACAACAGCAGGGCTTTGCTTTTGGAGGGTGAACTGGAAGTCAGTGGTGAAGTAGTGCTGGGATTCTTCAGTGAAAGCTGCTCTTGAACAGTGAGGGCAAGGCTAATACTTCTGCTGATCCCTGAAACGTGCAGTGCTCAATAGTTTCACTCTGCCAACTCACCTGGGTAACACATTCTGCTCCAGGTAGTCCAGGGGCACTGTTCCCTGATGAGACAGGCAGGAGTAGGACACGAAGGCTTCCTTGCTCTCTTGGACAGTGGCTGGTAGCTGACACTCAAAGAGGAAATATGACTAGAAGAGGGTGCTCAACCCCTTCAGCAGACCTGGCAGCCAGTCCTGCAGGGCCTTCCTGAGGCCAAAGTTGAGTCCTGCTTACTGTGTTTAATAACTGCTGATGGAGCCATCTCCCATGAAGCCTCTTCTCTAGAACCCATTTCCTCCTCTGGCCTTCATGATGTCCTGCGTTGGTGAGTCCCACAACTTAATCATGCATTAAGTATCTAAGAACTTTCTTTTTGTGCATGTTAAAGTTACTTTCTTGCTGCTAGTTGGTCTTTGACAGAAAACAAATCCTTAGTGCCAGAACACCGTTAATAGGATGTTTATCCCATTGCAATTGCGCCATATGGAAGCCACATTTTCCTTACTAGTAAAGTACCTTTCTTGGGCAATTTTACACAGGAGAAAAGTTTACACATGCAGATGACTGTAATATTCCCATATATAATTGTGTGGGGCATGTTAAATGATAATAACATGTTTAAGTTTTATGTCACTGGATTTTACTGCCCTGTTTTACTTCAGTATTTCGATGCTTCCTCGTTTATTTGTTCTGTAACTGTGTACATGACAGCTCAGCACAGACCAATGAGCTGCATCTCACCACCGTGGTGGATGTACACCTTCTGTAGAGACATGAGACAGCAGTTATGTGCCCTTCCTGCCCCCCCTCTTCACTCCTGTCAGGGCTGAATGGCGGAACTATTCTATGCTATTGAAAGCCTTTAAAGAAAAAGAAATCTATGCATGCTATTTTATATTCTAATGTATTATTCATATCAGTCCATAAGCTTATGCTTATCAGTTTTATCTTGTGTATAGAACTGATTACTTTTGACAGTATTTTTGCACTGTTTCTCTTCCTTCTCTTTTGATAAAGTTCTATTCAGCATTAATTGACTGCAGTAATTTTTTACCCTTTTAACTGCCTTTGTGTAAATAGTTTATGATATACTTTGGCAAATACGAGAATGTCTCCAGTCACTAAGGTTTTTTGGTAAGGCTGTCCTTCATATTCACAGTATACAATAAACTGGTTGTTTTTCAAGGAAAACCTTGCTTGTGCTCCATGTTCTCTCTGTAACAGCTTAAGGTTTTGTATTTGCACCTACCGTGCTTGTGTTGGCTTCCCATGTTAAACTGACAGGCACAGCCAGGGCTGCAGCGAGTTTCAAGAGCCTTCTGTAAGAGCAAGGTTCCTGCTGGTGATCCTGCTTGGCTAAGCTGATTCTTCAGCGTTGAGGTATGGTCTGGGCTCTGGAGAGGGTTTCTGAAGTGAGGGTGCTGTTTCCCTGGAATGAGGGTTTACTTGACAAGATAAGGTTAGGATAAAAATAGCTGGTGCCCTCTTCCTTGGCTGCCTGGAATCATAAGATCTGGTGCAGTTTTATGCACCCCAGCAACAACTGCTGGCAAGGGAGCAATGAAAGCGTTCAGGCAAAATGAAAGCTTGTTCTCTAGCAGTTTTGTTTGCAGAGCAGTACTTACAAGAAAGGAAATATGATGGAGTTCTTGATGATGAGCTGTGCTCTTTCTCTCATCATACTTTATAAGCTGTGAAAGCTGTACGGAATGCTCCTGTCATTTTACTGTGCAACATATTTCAACTTTGGTGCTAGGAGTACACAGCCACACTCTTGCTTCTTCCTCTTCCCTCCCCCAGCCTTAAATGCAATCTCCCACCATTCATCCCTGTAAGTGTTCAAGGCCAGGCTGGATGGAGCCTTGGGCAACATGGTCTAGTGTAAGACATCCCTGCCCATGGCAGGGAGTTGGAACTGGATGATTCCAGTCCTTTCCAACCCAATCCATTCTGTGATTCTATGATTTTATGAAGGGAAAAAACCTACCCTTTAGGCTTAGCTTTCTCTGCACAAACTTAAGTCCTGATTTTTGTCTTCAGAATATGTTGTTGTTCCTCTCTTAAAAGTCATTTCTAACGTATGAGTAGAATAGTTTTACTTCACTGGAGGCAAAGGTATGGCCATAAGGAAATATGAGCTCTCCTTCTGCACTGAATCCATTTTAACTTGTAACGAGGGTTAAAAAGCCAGAAGTTGCATCATTCCTGCCTTGTGCAAGCCTTCCAGCTCTGCAATAGGCACCAGCATCCCCTGTACAGGACACGCTGAGCTCCGGGGCTTTACAGTGATGAATCCCCTGCGACTGGCACTGCAAACAATAATGATTAGTGAAAAGAGGACCTGGATGCTAAACCACAACTGAAAAGGTACAGCTTTTGCTAGTTATTTAGTTAGATTAAATGAAACAGCTTAGGCAAAAGTGGATGTCACAAAACCACTGCACCCAAGAAGGGTCAAGATGCCTTTATTTACTTAAATAAGATACACATTAAAATCCACAGAGAAAAAACCAGCCACTTTTGCACATGAGCTGTCAAAAGGCACCACCTTTAAGAAACTATGGATGCATCTTAAAAAAAAAGGGGGAAAAAAGGCAATTGTAGATGTGTGGAAGCTGGGAACATTTTGCCAGGCCTAAGTATGTTTGTCATTCCAATTATGGGCCAGAACTGTGTTCATACTCTACCGCATTTCAAAGCGCTCCTGAAGGCTTCCGTAACAAGGCTTTTAACTAAAGGTTTGAAGGATTGCATAGATTCAAAGGCTCAGTGGTCCTCTAATTCCTTTTTGATCTCTGAAATGTATGGATGATCCTTCCCGTGTGCCACTTCCATGATAGCAATTGCCTATGAAAAGAAAAAACTATTCACACAATTGATTCCTATATAACACCAGGCTATAAATACTCACTTTAGAGGTTTGAAACAGTCTGACACCTCTGGCTACTTTTTGTCCCCTTGTAGTCATAAACGCAGTAGGAAATGAAATGGAATTCAAAACTAAGCAATAAAGGTTTTACATTCAGAGAACACATCTTTCATCTTACAGGGTCCCAGAGCACCTTTCAAAATGATATTCCTGACAAAACTACTTTGAATGTAACCAGCTCTAGGACAGAAAACTGCAAGTGGGGTGGGTGATGTTCTGGCAGCTGACTTGACTTAACCACTATCAGCCCCAGCTGTGTTCCTACCAGTTTATCCTTCAGCTGTCAGAGCAGGCCCACTGCAGACGTTGCATTAAGGCATTCTAGACTTGCTTTTGTAAACCCTTCATCAGTTCCAGGGCTCCCCAAAGGAAGCAATGGCTCAGGCAACCACTGAGGCAAAAGCACAATCGTGCCAGCTTTGGCCAGAGGCTGCTGTGCCCATCCCTGCTCTGCTCCCACAAGCCAACATTTCAGGCAGCTAAACCCATTGACATGCACTTCCCTGCCACTCTTCACCCTGCATTGTGGAGTGGGTGCAGAGGCAAGATACCCACTTGAGAAAAGGATATGAGTGGTCCCAGAGAGGTGTAATGAAAGGGCAGCAGTAGGTAAGACTGAAAGAAGCAAGTTCAGAGTAGGTCTGAGAGCATTTAAAGCCCACCCTGCTAAGACCAAGCAAGGAATGGTGGCATTCCAGCCCTCAGAGCATGCAGTCATGTTCTCCTCAGGAAACTCGATGGAATTTTGCTCTTATATTTAAATCAGTGCAATAAGAGCCTTTGGTTCCACCTCAGGAGCAGTGAGCACTGACCCCACTGCTGCTCCTGCCCAGAAGAAGAAAGGAGGAGGGCCTTCTGGAGGAGCTCATTGCAAACAGAGAACAATGGGTTTGTTTTTTCACTAAATCCCAAACAGCAGGGGCTGGGATAACTTGGGGCAGTTCCTGTAGGCAGCTTTTGGAAGTGAGTCATTACAAAACATTTGTGTTAGGAAGTGAGCTATGCCAACAACCCTACCTACAATTCCCAGCCCGTGTTCCTACTGACACAACTCCCAGTTTTAGGCAAAGCTTTAACGCCACAGCAAAGGAAGACCTATGTCAAATTTAAATGAGGTAACAGTTCAGTTTTAGAGTCTATATTTGTGTAGTATCTTTCACCATGGCTGCATGGCTCTGTTATTGCTGGCTAAAAACTTGCCAGCATCTAAAAAGGAATTAAAAACCCACCTATGGTGCCATTCCACACCAAGTCATGATATGCTACAGTAGTCACTGAGGCCTAAGAAATGACAATAAACTTCTGTCCAACAGCAACAGGGGAAGGGAGTCAAGAAACATGGTACAGCCTAATGAAAAAAGAAGAAAACCCTAAAGAATAAGGGAATAGATTAATAAAAAGGGATGAAGAAAAATGTAAACCCAAACTCCGTATATGCCAACTCCAGCATTGAATTCCCTTCAGCTATTTAAAAATCAATTTGTTCCAGAACAAATAACCACCAAAGCATGCCTATAGTTTAGCTAGGATATAGTTTAACTGGACAGAGAAACCACAGCCTTCAGGCAAACACTATGTGCCTTTTCTAAGAGCCAAGTGTTTTCTCTGTCCTTACCTAGTAAGTGAGAAACTGGAGTTCCCCATTTACAGGAGGCACAGCTCTAGCTCAGGGAAGAGCATATAGCAAATGTTTAAGCATATATATATCTCCATATGACCTTAAGCACACGACTCCAGCTGCTGCAGAAGTCTTATCATGACAAGACAAGACCCCTTGCGTGCAATAACAGACTGATACTGCATCTTTCCAAAAGGAAAACTGAGCCCAATATCCAGTAACCAAATACATTATTAGCACATGGTGCATTTCCTGCCAAGCCAGGCCTGCTGACAAGAGCAGGGTGTAGTGTTTTCCACAACCCCATGCCTGAGCTGGTGCTATTAATGAAGAAACCTAGAAATCAATACCTTCTTCAGGGCTTTAACTCCAGCTGCTCTGTTCTGCAGTGCCATGTAAAGTCTCCCCAGTTTCAGCCACATGGAAGCAACATTCAGCGAGTAGGGGGGATAATGTTTACTGCAAGAGAGAAAGGGGTTCAGCTTGATCAAACCTGGCAGTCTCATTGCATTTCCCCAGCCCCTTTATCCCTGTCAGGGGGCAAGAAGCTGCCTCTCATTGCCCCTGCCCATTCTCTGCTCATCCCCCTGCTGTGCCTGCCAGGAGTCAGCGCCAGTTGTGCCTGGGATAGAGACGTTTGTCCACTGGGAATCGAACTGAAACTGCCATATGCCTCTGAACAGCTGTCAGATGGCAATGACTTTGTGCCACTAGTATTCATCTAGCCAGCTACAGAAAGAGGCTGCATTGTTTGGAGGGTTTGGAGCCACACAAGTAACTCTGCCTATTCCACAAAAGAGTTGGTCTTTAAAGGCAGGCGAGGGGCCCTCAGCAGCACTGGAGCACACACACCACCCTGTACTCACACTGAGCCAGCAGAGTCCAGCTCAGCAGAGCTGACCTGGAATGCCAGGCTCCGAGCCAGAGGAGCTGGGCAAGTCCCAGGGAAGATAAATAGTACTGCACCCCCAGGAGGGGGAAATGTTGGCTCCTTCTTTGTATCGCTGTTCTCTGCCAAGTGATCTGTGACTTTACGCTGGCATCTGCTCCAGAATGAGCTTTACTTGCACTCCCCCCAGCTGGCAAGAAAACCATGTCTCAAGATGAGAATCTGCTTGGGAGATTTACAGCAGGATCAGACACAGCACATAACTGTCTGGCTCTGATGAAGGAGATCACTACTGTTAAGAACACAGGAGGACCAATTGGAGAGGGGATGGATTTCTCCCTGCAGAGGCTATGTGCTGCCTTACCCCACCTGGGCCTCTAGCCTGTGCATCTCCCACACCTCCAGCTCCAGGGGATGGGAGGCCAGGGCACCTAAGGCCTCCCTCTGCTGCTCAACCCCAGCCCTGGGATACTGGAAAAGGGAAAGGACTGGGAGAGGGCTGGAGGCACAACAACTCTGCTTTGGTAAAGTATTAGGATATTAAAAACCCCACAATGTAGCTAAGCAGAACTAGCCCAGTCCCCAAGGTGGTACAGACTTGAGAACACAAAGCAAGGCTCTCAGTCACCTTCTGCTACATCTTGCAGATCACTTTTTGACAGAAACAACATCTACCCCAGCATTACACATCCTTTTTCAAGCGGTGATGCAGCATGTTCATACAACACATAGCAAAAGAAGCAAGGTCTGTCCAAAGCTTTTCCTAATTATTCAGATTACTGAATTAGAGCACTAAAGAAAATAGTCTCATATTTACCTGTATGGTCTGATAAGTTTCTGCCCATAACGCAGTGCACCTTCCCAGTCCTGCACATAGAGACACACACCCATGGCCTGGTACATCATATGTAACATATAAACGTTACTGCTGTCAAACACTACACCCATCTTCTCCAGGCTGAGTTCACAGATCTCCAGTAATTCACTAGGAGGTATGAAGTCAAGGAACCCAATAAATAGATGGTCTCTCATTAGGTGACTATGTGGTAATACCATAGAAGCATAAACTTGACCTTGTTCACAATGGTTCTCAGAAGTCATCTTTTCTTTCAACTGGCATCAAAGCATCTAAGATACAACCCCAGAGCTACTCTGAGGGGTATTCTGTACACATTCTGCTCACGAGTTTGTTCCCCTCCTACTCAAATATTCTACAAAACCAGCTTTCACATTTAAAAAGCAACAACAAAAAGCAGCTTTTCTGCATCACCACTGCTCCGACAACATGCCAGAAGAAGGGGGAGTGCAATTCCCCATGCAGCGGGTACTGAATCAGGCATGACATAGCCTGGTCTGTCACACCACTGGCAAAACAGCTAGGCCTGTGATCCCCAGCAATAGCTGCAGCCTCATATGCTCACTGTCTCAAACCAGGGCACTATGACAGTACAGTAACACAGCACACACCTACACTCACTCCAGCCTCTGCTTTGTGGAGACAGCCACATGCTGCCCTCTCAGAACCCGAGAGCCACATAGGAAGGAACAAACACAAGGTCTCACAATCCCACACCACCAGGACAGCTTTCAGACACAAGGAGGACAGAGGTAAGTTATAGCATTTCTCCTGCATGTACCTCAGGAGCAATGCAGCAGGTAAGCTTTTTAGGTCCCACACCAAGCCCCATAAAGTCAGGGTGAGACAAAGGATATATTTGTAGTGTTTGGCTCTTCTGAATTCCTCGATCACATTCCTGGCATATTTGATCATGTCCCGCACTGTCTCTGCTGATGGAGGATCTTTCAGCTTGCAGAGTTCCAGTTTATCTTTATCCTGAAGGAAACACAACAGACATTATAAATGCAGGTTCCAAGCTGACAAATAAAGGTGCACCTGCTACACAAAATTACTCTAATAAAAAGACACAGATGGGGACTTAAGCTCTTCAAAGAACTTAAAAACAAAGGTAGAATGTGCACCTGCAATTCTTCTCTAAAGCCTTGACTAGGAAACCTAGAATTCCCTGTGCCTTCCAGTTCATCTGCCATCCTCTGCTTCCATGAAGTCCTTCTTTTGAAAGATCCAAGAGCTTTTCAGTTTTGTTATGAAAGCAGTTCTTCATTAGAAATTTCACTGCTTACAAGAGATTAGGGATTAAAACTCATTTAGTTTTAAGGCTAGAAAAGCCCAAATACCTTGGGCCTAGCACCAAGTGACAGCTCACTTGAAAATGAGATGATATTAAACACAGATCTTCATATCTACAGACATATTTCCACACATTTTTTCTGCTGGACTGGTCCACTTACTCTTATCTTTCTATCTATCTAACTTACTATACTCCATGAAGGGTAAACTGCAATCTGGAGTCAACCTTTTGCTGTTTAAGCCTCAGACTGTTGCTAGATGTCTTTTTCCTTTAGTATTTCATCTTCCAGCTGAGAGGGCTATAGGGGACTCTCCGGAGCTGAAGGATGCTGAGTGACAGGTGATCCCAAGAGTTACCACATTGCTGGAAATCACAGCTGAAATCCTGGCTTCATTAAACTCAGTGGCCAAATTAGCAAAGTAACTGTGGGGAGAAACACAACTCTGGTATCAATAGAACAGCCTCAAACAAGAATATTGGGTACTGTTTGCAAAGAGGTACAGAAGATGCTTCCATTTAGAGGAAGGAGAGGATTGTGGGTCTGTTTGGGAAGCAGCTCTTAAAAAGACACCTTTGTGAAAATGGGGGGGAGACATATCTGGGATATAAGGATCAGATGATGCCAACCAGACTGATCCTGGTTGGAACGACCGATAAGCCCCACAAAGCTTAGTTCTCCTCAGGCCTCCAGTGAAGGAGGTCCAAATGGCTGCACAGGTATATTTGCTTCCATATCTGTTGGATTTGGGTACCTTATTTTGTTTTACATAAATGCTTTTCTTCAAAATAACTAATACCTTGCTTTAAAGAACACTGAAATGTCTGCCTTTGTCCTCTGAAGGCACCAGGTGATGTTTAATGAACATAAATCTAGCCTGCATGTCACAAGGGGCCACCCTGTCCATAAGAAGATGGTTTCAACACCATTGCAGGATTCTGTTGGGTCTCCAAACCATCCAGCAATGACATACTATGTCACCTAGAACTGACTGAGATGCCCTAACCAGGAACTCCAGCAGGACTCTAACCCAGACATGCTCCAAGCAAGAATCACTCACTGGGAGCTGATAGAAGACATGCAGTTATAAAAACAGTGAGTTCTGAGCTAAATTCTTCCGCAGACACAGTGCAATTATCTGCTTTTAACAGAGTTCTCATCTGTGCTTTGTAGCTCAACTTTAAATTGGCTTCTACCAAGAGATTTTCTGACCTATCATGATTACAGTGGAAAGAATGAGTATTGTAG
This sequence comes from Melopsittacus undulatus, assembly GCF_012275295.1. Taxonomy (NCBI): domain Eukaryota; kingdom Metazoa; phylum Chordata; class Aves; order Psittaciformes; family Psittaculidae; genus Melopsittacus; species Melopsittacus undulatus. The sequence continues at coordinate 115,462,288 of NC_047529.1, forward strand.
ACAGAAGAACAAGACCAGCCCACCCCCTTTATCCTGCTTTCCAAAACACAATTAAAGATGGAATATTACATCTAAGGACCTGGGTAGGTGCCTTGCCAGTCAGAAGCCCATTTCACACCAATTTGTTCACCTTTTCTTTGGTAACACACTCCTTGCAATCACAGTCAAAGAAATAGGAGTCTCTTAGCCGGTTATTTCTGTCTTCTGTGGGATACAAGAGATCAATATAGCTGGTGAAAACCTATATGGTAAAAACATAACACTCAGTGAAAAGCAATATTTATCACTATGTATTTATCACTCCTGCCTCTGGTATACATAGTATGACAACTACATATTCATGCAACCTGTGCATCCCTGCAGCCACATCACCTGTTTGCTCCCCTCCCATTCCAAGCCTCTCGGCAGCACCAGGACTTGCAGTTTGCAGTCTCCCAGAGACGTGTTTCCTATTCATTATGGAATTTCCCTCAAATATTACCCTGGCTTAAACCCAGGACAGCAAGATTCAGGTGTGGATAAGGAAACTACCACAGCATAAATCTCAGGTTCCTGTCAGACTACAAAGAAATTCCTACTTTTCAGAAGTAGGATAATGATTTCAGGTATCCTGCTTCGAATAACTCACAGTGGCCTGGTTTTTGGAGGCTGGAATCTCACATTTTCTCTCTGAAAACCCACAAAAATTGGGGCAACAGCGGTTGCTAGGAGCTTTAGAAACTTAGGACAAGACCTTTAGATCTCAGAAGAGAGGCCCAGTGCTCCAGTTCTAGGAGAATGAATATCAGATTTACTTCAGCAGCAATATTTTAGAGCAAAGAAAACCTGCTTTTTGAACATTTTAAAAGCCCTTCATACATGCTATTCTTAAGTTTGCCTCTGCTTCAATGGTCTTCAGAAAAGAACCCCTGCAACTAGCTTTAATGCTCTATTTTTAAAGTGAGATCTCCCCCAAGAAACATGTCATGCACAGCGCAGTTGATCATTTCGCAGACAGAGGAACAGCTTTAGTTCCATTTCCTTATTTCTAGCTATTTGAAATGTTTTGCTCTATCTTTACACTTCAGGTTTCTTTCTTCTTTAAAGTCAGATGTAGATGTCACTTCATACAGTACTTGTGCTGCTGCTTCTTCTATGGGATCTCACACTTTCCCTCACACTCGTCCCTCCCCTATTTTCGAAGCACGCAAACGCTGCAACCGCATTTACACCAGAAACGTTAACGCTGCGATGCAATGACTCCATTGAACCTGAAGATGGAGACACAGGCTGGAAGACCGCACAGGGCCTCGCAAAAACAACACCTCGACGTTTATCAAGTTCTTTAGCGTCAGAAAACAGAACTCAAAAAGCCTATCAACATCAAATCTGAACTTATTTTGAGCAGCATTAACCTCACCTAAGTTAACAAAAGAGCCATTGAAACTCTATGCAAATTCCATCCCCAGAGAGCACGTTCCGCATCTTCATCCCCTGCAGGTATTTGAACATCCTCCTCAAGTCTGTTTAACATCTTTTGGCTTTTCTTTTCAAAGCAAAAAGCAGCCCTGCCAAGTTCATTATTGGATGGAGAAAGTTTCAAGGTAAACCCAGAGCCTCACTCAAGTGCCCAGAATTTCAGCCACCACTGTTCAGCTTCACACAAAGCCACACTCCTGGGACTTGCCAGCAAACACTGCTGAGGTGGTATGACCAAGTCCCATGTTTTGTGGATGCTGTGTCCAAACAGAAGTCAGAGGACTTATCTGTACCCATTTACCTTGTTTATTCTGGCTTCAGTTCCAATAGGTTACTATTATACTGGGAGCTATCACAGCAGTAATAATTTGCTTTGATCTTGGAATTTCAAAGCAGCAGCCAAACATCAGTAAACTCAGCCTCATTTCACAGCTGGGTAAAGTGAGCCAGAGCTGGCAGATACACTGTGACTGCTGCAGGTGCCCTTCCCTTGTTCTAACACAAAAGAGGACACTGCCTCTGAGAATCCCTCCAGAGCCACCCCAACCTTCTATAGCAACATCTTAGAATGAGATCCTTCCTCCCTATGATTACATTAACTGAAATGAATCCTGAAATGCAGAATGGGCCCTACTTTTAGGATGCATGCGTACAGAGTACATTCAAACACAGTGTACTTACCTCCTCTCCAGGCTCAATCTCTTTAACAGCTCTGACTTCAGCCACAGTCCCCTTGTAAGTTACAATCACATTTGGGCAGCAGCTGTGGTTCATCAATGCAACACTGCAAAAGCAGAAAAGTAAACCTTTTCACCCACCACCAGCACCACTTCACATACAAGTCTGAAAGACTGAGTCTGTGTCCCTCCATAAGCCATTTTTATTCTGAGGCTTAACATGAAGGTAACCTTGGTAAAATCTGCTGTAGTGTTATTTATTGTAATGATATGGAAAATGGCTGTGCTAATGAATCATTACAGTTTTTAAACCCTGTTATTGCAGGCCTAGGCAAGTTATTATTTTCCCATTCTTATAGTGCTATGGGACAGCTAACAGGGGTGTTCACATAGCTTAACTATCTACATCCCATTTAGGTAACCTTGATAGACTGTTTTCCTCAGAGGAGGAAGGAAGAGAAACAAACCGAACCTAAAGGAAACAAGCAAATACAAGAAAACCAAAGTCATTTGCTGCATCAAAACTTAAGGCTTCTATGAAAATGTAACCAGCCTCCATTTCTGAAGTAGGGAAGGAAGAGAGCTCTCTTATACAAGTACACAGCTTACAGGAAAACTTCGGACTGCTCAGGAAAACAACTCCCCCTTACTACCAAGCTTGGAAAAAGTGCAATTTGCTGCTTATTTGAGATAAAATGTGTAATTTTGATTCTTTCTCCAGCAAAATCATAGTTGTCTCTTCAGTCTTTTAAGCTCACAGGCATAGCTGTTAAGTAGGAAAGATCTGGCTCTTGCATGCTGATCATTTACAAACAAAGGGCAGTGATAGATGCGTTTCCAGAATATCCTGGTTTCATTCTCTCCTCTCCCCATCCTGATTCTGATCCTGGGCATTGCAAGGTCTTAATTTCCAATGTGTAAATCACAGATACAGACTTCAGACAGGCCTGCCTGAAGAAGGAGAATCTGTGAAGCAAGGACTATCTACTATTGTTTGTATGCAGCACTTAACAAAATCAGGCCCTGCTTCAATGTGGCATCTGGAAGTTTCAGATCACTTTGACACAGATACACTACTGTTAATCTATGCCTCACAAGGAAGTCAGCCTAAGCAGACAGTGATAACACTTTCAGTACAGGGTTTGTGAAGAACAGGGGTGGAAAATGTCCTTCTTGGCTACATGAAGTGGGAAGGACACTTTCATTTAAAATAAGTTAATTTTAACTTCCAAAATATTAACATCAACGTACTCAGGAAATATGGCTGATCCCAAATGGGAGAGCTCTTCATCTTCAATTGTGAAGCCATTACAGTTAACCTAAGGAAAAAGAGAAAGAGATTAGATCAGCTTCTGGTCTGCTAAGCACCCCACACTCACATGTCACATTCTCATACTTCAAAGTCAATTGCAGTGATTTGCTTACAGTTTTCTTTCCACCTCACCAGTACTCAGAGGGAGCTACATAACATCTTAAAAAGTGAAGACAAAGCCTCTATTCAAAGGGATGTGCAGGACACTAAATAACTGGCAGTCCCAACACCTATTCAGGACACAGTATTGGGTGGTTGTTCTTTGGGAAGTCCACCAAAAGAAATGGGGCTTGGAAGTGTTGAAGTGAGGCCATTGCATGAAGGACAACCTCACACTGACAGGGCAAAAAGACTTCATTTGGCTATGACAAATAAAGGGCCAGAGCAGAACTACGTGTATTAGAATGTGGGGATGAACAGCAGCAAACTCAGCAGGACTGGAGCAGTACACAGCCTTCATGGAGCATATGGTACAGAGACCTGCCACAATGGCATCTGTCATCAAGCACTGCACATACCAGCTACAGCTAAAGCACATACAAAGAACAACAAAGGCAGTGGGAAGACTTGAGCCTAGTAAAGACACAGAATAGGAGGGGACAGAAGAAGGACACAGTATGAGAGGAAATGTATTCTTAATTTAAACAAACACAGGACCAAAAGAGCTAGTTTATAAATCCATTTTCACAAGATAGATTCAATCAGGTTTTAAAACCTCCTCCCTCTTTTATTTCACTAAACTCAAGGCAATTATACAGGAGTTTCAGCCTTGTTTAACGCTGTTTGTACAACTAAGTGACAAAAATGCACCTCAACTGAGCACTTTATTCTACTTTCACTGTTAGTCACACACATGCCAATGTGAAGAGAACCCTTTCCACATGTACCAGCATCTGCCCACAACCTAAATGTTCACAGAACACTAGTAAAGCACTAGAATAACTACTACTACTATCACATGGCTAAGTCCAACTGAAGCTACAACGGGCACAGGAACAGTCAATCAAGCACAGAGTAAGTATTTGTTCTGGAAGGGTAAGAGTTGACAACAAATGCTACCAACAATGATACATCCCATAAACTGGAATGCAGCTCAGAATGGATTTTAGAAATACACAGATACTTCCAAAACCCAAAGCCAATCCTGAGGTAGGAAGTGTTCAGGATGAGCTCACAAGTAAGAGCCCTCTTTCTCTGATTCACTCACTAATACCCTGATCTTTATCCTGCTATTTTTAGCAAGGGAGCATCCAAAGGATCTCTGTCTCCCAAGATGGGCATGCTACCACTCTAGCCAATGCATGAACATACCTGAACCAAAATCAAAATGTAACTGCTGAATACAAAAACAATAGAAGGAAAAGATTCCATCAACAGCAAGTGATAACATAAGGCTACAAAGGCTGAAATTAAGAACAGCTTGATAGTTCTGAATCACTTAAAAAGATGCAGTGAGTTATCATCAACTCCCTCCACTAAGCCAGAGACAACCCACTTCTTGAATGCATCATATCGGAAATGACAGAAGGGATGAGATAACACTGGCTTCACCTGATGAATGCATGACTAAAAAGGGCAACGTGGAGGGAGCAAAGACAACAGCAGAGCTTGAGGTTGTTCCCAGTGGTGGAAAAGAGAATGTGCAAACAGAGGCGTGAAATTATGCAAGGTCTTCTAGGAAAGGATGAGTTCAGGAACCTAAAACAAGAGAGAAACTGTTTGAAGAGTATGACAAGGTGAGACTGAGGAGCAAGAGCATCAGTCTTGAGAGCTATGTTCTACAGGGGCAAAAGAGAGACCAATACCAGCAGCTGGGGAACAGAGCAGTGAAAGGCAAGAATGGTTTGGACAAAATCTTTGCTTCACTCAAAAGGAGTGATTATACCTTAGCTGTGTTGAGTAAGAAACATCACACAAAGCCCACAGAAAGCAGTGAGTAAGGAGGCAGAGGTGTCTATGTCCCAAATGACTGCCCTGATCACAGGGAGAAGGAATGCCAAATAGAGCAGCAAGGTACACAACACAAGGCCAGAGGAAGTGTTGAAGCAAAACAAAGGAGCAGCTGCATACCCATACTATTGGGTTTAGGTCAGGTTCACTAATTCTTGTATATATCAAGTACAGGCACTCCTCCCCTTCTTCTAAGAAGATTTAAGCTGGGGCTAAAACCTCAAAAGACTGTATCCTGTAAAACACTTCTGAGGAGCATCTGAGAGACCTTTGGAGATTTTAGCTCAAGAAATGGTAAAGTCCACAGTAGCAGACGATCAGGATGAGCTTAAGGTGACAACTAAGGGTGACATTAAACCAGACATTAAATCTCCAGAGAAGACTGGATGAAATAGCACATCTGGGAGTCAGCAGTTGACAAGTCAGTTAAAGTACCATGATCTGGTGGAGCTGATGAAGGACAAGAGGAGAAGTGAAAGTCATAGCCCAAAATAACGTAACCTTTGGGGATTCTGCCTACATTCTAACAAAAGCATTCAGAAACACCCCAAGGAATTGGATGTACTGATGAATATAAGTTGTGAAGTCTTCACAACAGAAAGAACTTTTAATTGAAGGGAAAATTGAAGGGAAAAATACCATTAGAAACAACGTAATGGTGACAAGCAGATGCCAAACATGTTAAAGAGACATTCCCCTACAGTATAACAGTACCTCTGTATTAAGGAAACAGTAACTGTGCCAGGGTACTGCCACCCCAGCTTTCATCAGAGCACTCAACACTTGCCCCATCTCAAACAAAAATGAAGTTTTTACTCAGATGCTGAAGTTTAAAACCAGCTTATTTTGAAGTACCAAAAGAAAGAAACTGGATCTTTCAGTATTCCACTGGTGAATTATTCCATCCACTACATTTAATTTAGATGCATATGAAAAGCAGGAGAGAAAAAAAAAGCCCACAAAAAAGATGTGACATATTTCCGAGGTTACCTAACAAGACACCTTGCCCTTCCTTCATCTCTCCAGATGACCACACTACCTGGCTGCATTTAAAAGCCACATGCCAGATCAAAGTTTCAGACTGCTCTTTCTACCTCTCTGAAGTGTACTCCCTGTGAAGGTCAAACACAAGGATGACCCAGCCCACAAGGATCTCCATAAGTCTGAAGCCTGAATGAAGGATTTTGCTCCTGCAGGATCTCAGACCAGCAGCCTTCTGTGTAAGTCAAACAATAGCTGCACTATCCTTGGCACACAAGAAGCCTAACTTTGACAGGGTCTAATACAGGCTGTTTCTGCCTTCAGTGTTTGAGAAGCACCTCACAGAAATCCTACAGACAAGAGTCTCTTCCCCACTGAAATGGGGCATGTTCAGCCGCTTGTCCTCGAGGAAGTGGATCTTCTCCATCAAGCACACTCAGCTCTCTCTAAGGTAAGTGAAGAGCTACCACTCCCATTGCCGTTAACATTTCTCCCCTTTCACAAAGGCTAAACTCCTACAGCACCATCCACCTAAGCAGGCTGTGCTCTAACCGACTTACTTGCGCAAAGAGAACTACAAGAGCAGCATTGTCAGGGTACTCCAAGTGCTTTGAGTAAAAGTGATGAAGAGCAGCAATGTCGTTCTGAATCAGCTCTCTCTTTTGATTGTCTAGTTTGTCAAGGTCTGTGGACAAAGAATACATTCCATTTCAGTAAGAGGAACACTCCCCCATGAACTGCAGCTAGGCTTAGGTTAGAATAAGCCTGGACTTAAACAGAAACCCTTTAAGGAACAGCTACTTGGAAGTACTGCAAGAAGCATCTGTTCTCCCATAAACATAATGCTGCTTCTGCCCAAGCCACATGTGCACTACAAGAGCATGCAGGATTACAAAGCATTTTCTAACAGCTTTACATTAGCAGGTAATTGGACACACGTTTCCTTTTCTGGGAGAGGGGTTACAGTCTATAAAGTGTATTTGTTAACCCTAGCAAACAGGCTAGCAACTGTGGGTACCTGTCCTCAGCTGTCTAACAGCATCTTATCAATTGCCTAGTCCCATCTACAGCAGTATGAAGTCACAGTCAACATCACACGTCTTAAAACATGCTTTACATAGTGAAACTCCCTCATACAGACCTAATCAGTACAAACCAGCCTGGAAGGCTGCTTATCCCTGCTTTTAAAAGATGTGGTCTTCCCCAGCAGGGAAACTATTTGTGGCCATGTGTGGCAGGGACCTAACAAAGGTTGACAGCAATGCTGAGGCTGGTCACTAAGAGCACCCTTTGCACTGAGAGAATAATACGAGGGTGCCCAGGAGTGCAATGCTCCTGACCTGCTGCAGGTGCCTGCTTCAGGTAACAAACGGTGACTGTGAATGCTCATGTCTCCATCAAGGTATGCTTAACCTGCAGATATGTGAGGATAATAGGAGACAGCAGGAACATCAGTGGAAATGTGCTGGCACACCTGCCAAGTGTATTTCCTTATGGGTTTGTTCAGATTTATGCTCAAGCCCGCGACAGGTTCTAGCCAAAGCTGTGGCCACTGAACCTTTTCCTGCATGGTCCATGCAAGGTACATGATGGATCATATGCTCCTGGTCATTTCTCTCTCCTGAAGAGCAGACTGTTGGGAAGTTTCTTCCTAATGCTCTCCCTTCAGTGGCAGTGTCACCAGCTCACTCCTGCTCTGAGAGAGCCAGTAACTCATCAGCTTTCTCTCTCCAACTCAATAGTGGAGAGAAAAATCATGCACAACCCAAAAAGGCTGCACAACAGTGGAAGGGGGAAATGATTTATAGCAGCAGATGTAAATGACATGAGAGTCACAAAAAAGAAAGAGGAAAATGAAATGGGACAATTTGATGAGAATTAGGACAAATCAGAAATAAGAATTTTTGAGTTTCCAACTGACAGTGAGGTGTCTTTTCCTCTTCTCAAAGGGTGTCCAACATGTAAGGCAACTGCTGAACATGACAAAGGTGTGCTAAGAGATAAGGAGAGTCAACAAGACAGAGGAACAAGGCTCTTACTAACAAAACCATGGGCTCTTAGAGGACAAGGGGGACACTGCAATGGAAAAAACATTTTATCCTTTTAGCTCCTGAATTAATAAATCATTGAAGACAAGCTGCAGTGCAGAAGAATAACACAGAAATTACTTCAGCACTTACCCATCCTCCTCAACCTCACTCCTACTAACCTACCTGTGAGAAACATCCTTGCCTTAGGCAAAGGCAAAAGGTGGCATTTCCCCCCCTTCATTTCCCCAGTTGTCCCAAGAGCTGTGACTGGAGCTTTTGTTCAGGAAGCAAGTAAGACTGTAGTATTGCTGTGCTTGGTTACTTTGCTACCTCAAGTCCAAGCAAGGACTGAATTTATTCAGTATTTTACAAGGGTTGTGGAAGCCATCAGAGTGAGAAATGTGAATATACAAACCCATTATCTCCTTGTATATTACCCCCAGCACCAAGAAAGAGAAATGACAGGCCAGTGAATGCTATGCCAGGCTGGTTACCAGTCCCCTATTTGCTCAGCTTCTAACTCTGCCTCACTGGACGTAAGCAGGAGCCTTCCAGTTAAAAGCAAGTCATTGCCTCATCTCCTTCCTTGGATTATTTTGGAGCACTTAGGACATGGAATTTCAACACAATTATATACGACATGTCAGATTTGACTGGCAGTGACAGATACTGAAGCACAGTCCAGAGGGTACTGCAATTAGCCCCTTAGTCACTGTCATCATCAAGCAACTGTGCTGTCTCTGATTTTATGCCTCCTGGTAATAAATACCAGCTATTTTAATTTTACAACATCACAGTTCTCAAAAGACACTAAAGTACTGGTACCCACAAGATGGATGGATGCTACAGAATTAATTCTGTCTAGGTTTTCACCCTGTTTCATAGCCCCCACAAGCAACCAAGGAGGAGGGGGAAAGGAAAAAGAAAGAAAGAAGTGCACTGCAGTTTAGAAAACCAAGGAACCACAATGCTCTTTGTTTACTCCCTTCCTCCAACAGGAGTGGGATGCTCTGAAAGGGTTTGATGGAGAGCGGCCGGGGGAAGCAAGTCATGAATACAGATAACTGCCTTCATCTACCTGCAAGGCTCTTTTACTTACGTGATTCAAACTCTTTTACAGCAAGCAGTTTCTCCGACTGTGTTCTTTCAGGGTGAGTTTTCTAGCAATAAGGGACAAAAAAGCAACAATAAAATATTGTATTGTTTCAAGTTAGCAGTTTTATCTACTCATGCATAAGCTGGGTACTGCCACCTGCAAGACAAACCCTAATCCACACTGTATAGACTTTACAGAAGTTGATGAACAGCAATGAGTTAAATTAACTGACCTTAGTAAAGCCATACAAACATTCTCTCTGCACCACATTAGGCAGCCAAGGATTAACTCCTATCAAATTTATATACATAAACTGAACAGTGTTTTAAATATGTCATTTACTTTGTTCTAGACACCCCAAAAGCCGCTAACAATAGCAAGCAGGCAGGGGACAGGCTTTGCTTTGAGGAAAGTGAATAAACTGACTGTTGACAGAGTTCAAAAGCAATGCTCCATTGTTGGCCTAAGGCCACTTCTTTGTAATCTTGGCCATTAAATATGGCTTTGCAGGTGGCCTAGCAGCTGAGGTTCAGGGACTAGGGTTTGCATATTTAGCTTTTATATGACATGTAGCATTCTCCCCCCTCCCCATAAATGATAAAAGCACAAATTTACTCCAATAGCTTTTTGTCATTAAACATTTGATTTTGTTTATGGATCACCACTAAACCATGCTTTAATTAAGTGACACACATATACACATCTACACATGCAGCAAGTATGCCGCTACCTTCGCAGCAGGTCACCAAAATCCTTGCTCCATATAGTATCCAGATTGCCCTTGTCACATAAGCAGACCTCAATCACACAAATGTGCCTCAAAGAGGATTTGTTTTTGCAGAGAGAGTTTAGGGCTTTATAAAGACACACAGCACAATAACCTTGAAACTCATGAATCCTGTCCTCTCCCTGTAAGCACTTGTGTTATCCTCAGCATCCATACAGTTAGGAAACACTGAAATGGAGGTTGACAATGCAATCTTATTTCCTTACCAGTAATATTCTTTCTCTCCTGAAGACCAAGGGCCTGAAATTTCTCTATTTTTCACCAGTTATCTCCAGTAATCATATACATTTATGCCTGAATGCCTCAGAGGTGTTCTTGGCTCACTAGGAGTTATATACTACACAATGCTACGCATATATAGCTGAAATATAGAACAGGCAACTGCTTCATACAGACATCAATGCCTGCATACAGGTAACACTAGGAGCATTCCTTGGAACTGTATACCAAGTCTCATTCTTCCTTCTCTTCACCAATGTGGCCTTGGTACTAGCCCACACGTGTAAGCCAGAGCTCCAATCTACCAGAATGGAGGCTGAAACACCATGCACATTGTGAAACTACCAGTAAACCTTTCCAGACTCTGTTCAACAGCACCTTGGCCAAAGGATAGACCTACACAGCTCAGGAAACCTCACTAGCTTTTGCCAGTCTCTGGCTGGACTATGGTGGCCCTGACACTGCTGCAGTGGTCGGATAGCTCATTCAGCTGCTCATGTGTTACAGGAAGGTGGTATGTGTGTGCTTTGCAGGGACACTGTCGGTCAATCGTCATTTTCCTGCCTTCCCTGGGACCCAGAGTAGGGATGTATCTCCTAGGTTTAGCCTCCTGCTCACCTGCTTAGCAAGGATCCTTGCTGTTAGCCTCACGGTCTCCGAGGGATTCCAGTTCTGCCCAAAAGCACACATAGCAGAACACTCCAGCTTGTGCATTGGCCAATCTTCCTTCTGAAAATGTAGAAAAATAGTAAAAAAAAACCTCAAAAAACAAAACAAAGGCAGAAAAAAAGCAAGCCATGAAGATAAAGTGATGGAAAAGAGGATGCAGAAAGTCCTGCCACATCCTAGAGGTCAAGTGAAATGTGTTTCCTTTAACAAAATAAGATGACGCTCACTAAATCTGAACAAAAGCTGGAGTCACATTTAAGGGGTGCAGCTATCCTGCTTTGTTCCAACAAATCCACAAGGGATGAGTTAAGGTCAGAACATCTTCATTTATTCAATGGGAATAAAAAAAGAAAAAGGAATGAAATGACAAAGAAGCAAACAGACAACATGATTTATAAATCACCAGTTCTTATTGTTCAGATCAAGCACGTGAGGACAGAGGAGGTCTGAGCTTGATGGCTTTATTGGGTTCATTTCCATTTAATACCTTGGCCCCTCATTACAAGGCGACCCTGGTGTAATCAGGAGTAATGCATCTAAAGTCAATGGATTCACAATCACTGTAAGAATCAGTACATGGAAGGTCAGAACCAGACCTACTGAACTGGATTATCAGATTGTTTCCTGAGATGTTGTAGAATAAGAATGTAACTAGGCAATAAAAACACAATAATAAAGACAAACAGGGTTTAGTTAAGAATGTTTAGCATATTCCTAGCTCAACATACAGTAACACTTGGAGCAATGGCACAAGCCATGGGGCTTTCAGCACTCTACACATTACCTCCAGAGCAACAGAATCAAAGATGAGCATGGAATCACAGATTAACACTGCACTGGCACAGGCTGTCCTCAGACTGCATCAAAATTCATCTTATTTATTTATTCAAATAACAATATTTCCACATTTGAGCAATACACTGTTATTTATTTCTATACCTCACCCCAGACACATTTTTATAGCTGTGTTAGAGCAGACCTATAGTGTTCTGCCTCTACAGCATCAACTTTTGTTTTCTGACCAGATTTAAACTGGTGGGAAATGGTAGCAGAGGAAAGAAAACACAATAAATCCCACAAATGTAGAATGGCTTGAAATTCAAAACCTGAAAACTCTTTTGCAACTTCCAGAAAGTTCTCAATTCCCCTTACTGTGACTCACCCAGCATCACAGATCCTGTGTTAGCCCACTGAAGGAAAAAGCTAAAACTAAATAAATCAATATATAGCAGAGTGATGGAGGAGCAGGCACAAAAGAAACAGCTCCCCTCAGCTACCTAACCACTGATGGCAAGAGCCATTTGAGACACTCTAGATTACTTAAAACACCTTCATGTTGTGGAGAGGGACTCTTCATCAGGGACTGCAGCAACAGGACAAGGGGTGATGGGTTCAAACTTAAACAGGGGAAGTTCAAGATAGATATAAGGGAGAAGTGCTTCCATGTGAGTGTGGTGAGGCACTGGCACAGGGTGCCCAGAGAAGCTGTGGCTGCCCCATCCCTGGCAGTGTTCAAGGCCAGGTTGGACAGAGCTTTAGGAGACATGGTTTAGTGTGAGGTGTCCCTACTGATGGCAGGGGGTTGGAACTGGATGATCTTAAGGTCTTTTCCAAACCAAACCATTCTGTCATTCTATGCAGGAGCAGTAAATATGACCCAGGTCTACTGGGAGATGCACTCCTTGTGGGAGCTACAGCTGAAGGTCACATAGGACAATGCAAGGCACTTCAAAAACACAGGTGACAAAGGATCTTCAGTGTCTCCTGCCTTGGCTGGTCCATTTATTTATAGATTTTGCAGGTCAAAACAAAAGATCATAGATTTCAGAGTTTGCACACCAAAAATTCTTCCCCTGAAACCAGCTGTTTGAATTGCTCTGGCCATGAACAGCTTTAAGAGTTTACTTTATTAGGGTAAAAAAAGGTGAACCCCCACCCCAGCCTGGTGTAGGATTTGAAGCAGTGCAACACTGCAAGGATATTCAACCCTTCACGATGTCAACTTCATTGATATCTCAGTATAGTACTTCAGAAAACAACTCTACATCCAGGCTGCTTGCAATGAGCTCAGTGTAAGTGTTCTACGAGGATGCAGCAATACAGACCAGGAGAACCAAAATAGTATATTACACTGTAATCATGTCATGTGAAATTACACTCCTACAGCTGTCACACTATAAAATGAATCCTCAGATAAGCCTATATATGTCCCAAGACCTTTCTCCTGATAGCTTCTGGTTAGGAATCCACAGGCTAAAAACTAAGAAGTGAAAGAGATCTCATCTCTCAGCCTGTCTTGCACACCCATGACACTCACCAGCTCCAGTGTGACTGCTGGATGTGCAACATGTGAAGGCACAGAACCTGAAGTCTTGCAGGACCCATGCTCATACACATCAGTGAGATAAACAGGAGACATTACCCAATGAAGGAAAACATCAGAATGCAAAATCACATACCTGTCTCAAACCAGTGGTTTTAAAACACCATGTGTTCCCTTTATTCTTTACACATTGTTAATTAAAATCTTTCCCCAGGCAGGATCATACTGAGTTATATGAACTAGTAGGGAGGTTAAAGGGACAAGATAGGGCTGAATTGTGCAAAATGAGATAAAAGCCTCAAACACCACAAGAAAAGAGAGTAGTGATGACTGAGTAATACCTGGCCTGGAAACACTGTGGCAGCAGTTTTCTCTGTGAGCACAGCAGGACTGTATTTTGCATTCTTTTCCACGTTTTTCTTTAAGTAGTTTGAATTATAACAAGTAGCATTGTTCTAGTTGAACCCTTGATGCTACATTAATGATATTTTCTTCCTATTTTCATAACTTCCACAGTATTTTTCCCATCATTTAGATGTGATTGACAACGTTTTTGGAAGGGAAATTCTTTCAAGCTTATGCTTTTCACATCAAAGCATGGAAACCATCTTCTCCACCAAGCTCTTCAAAATGACTCCACCATCCAGGACTACTGAATTCACTCCCAGAGCACTGTCATATAGCTCAGGAAAAAACAACCAAAACAAAACCCAACCAACCAAAACTGTAATACTTGAAAAAATGAGACTCAAGTCCAACAATTTGTGTTCTATTTCATTTAATGGAAAAGAAACCCACACAAATACCAGACAGAAGTGCTGGGCAACTTAGTGTAGGAGTAAAGCCCACTTCTTCAATAGCTTATGGCCCAATTACATTCAAACAGCATCCAACTCTTTAATCCAATTTCAGTGAGGCAACTTCTGATGCCCAACAGGTAAAGTTCTCTGACAGAGTCCTCACCAAGCAGTGAAGGTGAGAGTTTCAAATGACTCCATCACAGCCATCCCTCCCTACCACCAAATGCTGGGCCACAGAGGATGCTTGACTTCCATGGCTTACTGTTCAAACAGTGCACAGGAGATGCTTAGCAAAGAAAATTACATTGAGAAAGTATTTGGATAGTGGGACAGACACATCCCCAAGGCAAAATTAAGCAAGGTCTTGATGTGTCAGATCCCTCTTGTGCAGAATCATTGCAGCAAGAAGTTGTATTTTCTCTACAGCTCACCAAAGAGGAATGAGCAATTTCTACAAGATCCCATTTGTAACACATCTTCTTGATGCTGGTTCTACAGGTTTACACCTACATTTTGAGGCTTTCTAGTTAAATATACACATTTCCCTTACTCCCGAAATACCAACTACAGTACTCTTTAACATGACATGATCAGAAAAAACAGTAAATATTTGTTTGAAATATATTTCAAATATGGAAAGTCATGACAAAAACATCTCTTTTTGCACTTTGTCCACCTGATCTCCACTTTGTCTGGGACAAATAATAGCTATGTGTAATAACAGATAGAGGAGCTCCAGTAGCTGGTTCAAGTTCACAGATTCCACAATTGCAACCACATAACCCTCTTAAAGCATTTCTCTTCAGAGTGTTTCAGCAGCTAATTTCTGAGGAGAAAAAATGAGCACAGGTCTCCTGCTGTTCCACTAGAATTACTATAATTTAAGAAGTCAAGACCCAAGCAGCTGCAGATGGGGTCTGAAAGCCACTATATAATAACAGGCCTGCGCTTCGAGGAGGCAAGAGTGGAGAGCAGCACAGTATGGATCAGCTGGAAATCACAAACCCTTTTAAAAGGAGAACTGGATTAGGGGCTGGTGAAAGAGGCAGCAAACCCAAGCAGGATCCTACCAATCCACAGAATATCTCAAGGCAGCAAGGACAGGCAATGAAGACAACATCCACTCTCACATGCCCCGCATCTGTGACTCAACCTATCAAAGATCCATTTTAATACAGGTCAAACTTATGGTCAGTTATCTAAAAAGCAACATAATAGAGCAGAACAGGCAAAAGACATGTTATCACTAAGAATTGTGCCAGGGCCAGCAAATACATGTGCAAATACATGTGTACAGAGAGAGCCCTAAACAAATCAGCCACTGTAACACTTCCAAGACTTTGTCTTCCCTAGGTTTCAACACAGGAAAACATAACCATGGTTTGGGTACATGTAAATTTTAGCTGAACTGAGCAAGGAAAACATGGATTTGCAGGGAAAATTTAACTTAAAAATAAAACCAGAATGAACAATGCCATCATAATCCTTAAGTACAGGCCTGCCCTTTTGTTAGTGTTGCATGAAGAAGTCTCACATCCAGGGAGGCAAAAGGGACATATGTACTGTACATCCCAGCGTTGCAAGCTCAGTATCAAGACACAGATGTCCTTTTTGGCTTTGACAAAGTATTGCTGAACTGCTGAAAAGTGCCTTTGAGCAAGACAGGGATGAAGATGCTGTGCAGCACGTACAGTCAGTGGAGACTGACATTCTTGCAAAGTTACCTTCACCCATAATATTCTCTGGAAACCAAATAATTCGATCTCAGCAACATTCATAAACTTCATCAGACTGACTCAGAAACAGGGCAAATATTGTTAGATCAGCTAGGGAGTCAAAAGCCATATGCACAGCACCACTTAAGAGTGAAGTGCTAGTACCTGTGCTTGGCATACAATTGCCCAGACATCACAACATCTAACAAAGGCCTTTATATCTAAATCATCATACTACACACCAAGGGACTTGGTGGTAAAAGCAAGGGACCATGGGTTAGCAGACGTAAGTTCTACTACTTCCACCATGATACCTACTTGCTATTTTTTCTGGCATAAATCACTGAGCTTTCCTACTTGAATAAATCTTTCTTACCTGCTTCATAAACCATTGTGAATTTCATATGCTAAAAGAAATTCACAATCTCAGGTAAAAAGCACTACACAGCCAATAAACTGCTTTGTTTGAGTATATTCGTCCCTCATCTGGTTAAAAGTTTCCTAAGAAATACAGACATATGGAAATGTTTCTTACAAATACGCATTTCTTATGAATGAATCATGGGGTTTCTCCTCTCCAGAGCTTTAAGGAGCTCATACAGTAAGTGCTTGCTTGCTTTCCAGGCATGCTAGGCTGTCAGTCTTTCAATACTCTATAAACTATTGCAAATTTTGTTAAAAACTTACTTCTTTTGAGCATTTTGAGTCCTCCTGGTGCTTCAAAAACAAAAGGCCATTTGATTCACCCACAATTCACTAAAGCACTGTGAGAAAGCAGGAATGTGGGGAAGCAAGAGAAGGAAAACTAAGGGGAAGCCAGGTTAGCTTGGGAACTTGTGCAACAGGAGAGCAAGATACATCCTTGAAACAAAACTGGGAGCCATCTCCAAAGTGCTCAGGAACTGAACACACACACAACCACAATGCATCTGTCCAGATAATGACAATGGAGAACACTTTGCTTGCAACCCACACACCCAACAGTACGCTATCATGTAGGAGGTTTGGCTTATTTATAGCTAGCACATAGCTACATGCCAGATCTTTGGTGTCTCAAATCCTTCACAAGTACTGCTCCATACCCTGCACCCAGCACCACAGATTACATAGCTTACATTATTTAGCTAGCAATCCACTTGAGTTTTTCACATGTAAGCTGGATAGTTCTTCCATATCGAGCTGACAGCCCACAAAGGCTAGATAGTAGTTCTGGCAGGAAATACTGCTTTGGAAGGTGCTTACTGGAGTTTGAAGTAAAAACAGAACTAAAACTGTATGCAAATATTTTGGGTGTCTTCAGACTGCTCTGCCTCAGTCTATGTTTATATTCTGTTTTCAGAAGCTTTTAGAAAACAAAGTATACAAAAAGAACAAAAGTTGCCAGAGTGAGCAAGTTAAGGAGAAAGCATGGTGGGTTTTAACTGGTTATGACCACAGTCAGCTGTGGCCACCCAAAATATCTGCAAAGGCTAAAAAACCCCCACAACAAAACCCTCTGAAGATGGCTATTTAGTGATCTGATTTTTCCATTAGACACAGACTCTCCTACCAGTATAGGGAGCTAACATTTAATCATCTGGTTTGTGCTTAAAGAAAGAAGTAACAGAGACATAATTAGTGGGCTGACAGGCAGCTCAGTGATACCAAGCCCTGGAGCTACTGATCTTGAAAGACCATGCCCAAATCCTGTAACTGTCCAATGCACAACTCCATGGTCAGCATCTGGGGGCTGCTGAGGTTGGTTACACTATTAACCAGAGCTACAATTAGAGACTGTCGTTGCCACACAAACAAAAACTGGAGCTCAGCAACCCCCACCCTCTTTTCCCCCTCCCAACATCCTCACAAATTGTGTTATCATACCTGACATTCCACATTGCAGTAAAAGGCCTGTTTACATCTTCCACACTTGGACAATCCTTCTTTCCTTAAAGAGAAAAGAGAAGTTATTCTAGTCTATAAATCTGAATGAAAAACCAATGTACACCCCTATCACTTTGTCCACAGCATTTTGGATTTCACAGTGAAAACTGTATTGTCTTCAGAACACTACAACTACAGCTTGAACCCCTTCTTCTGAGAGAAGACACGATATTTAGTTTCAAGAGCAAGCTTTTCCTAACAACTGTTATAATGCAAAAGCACTCTGCTGTTCTGACAAAATGCTGGGTTTGCAAACGTGCTATTCTCTGCTGTTGGATAGGCAGCATTCTTTTTTGTCACTATATGGTATATAGTAGTAGCTCACTTTTCCTTGTTTCCCAAACTTCCCAACTGCTTTGCATACTTCCCCATCAGTATTAATC
Source organism: Melopsittacus undulatus (assembly GCF_012275295.1). Taxonomy (NCBI): domain Eukaryota; kingdom Metazoa; phylum Chordata; class Aves; order Psittaciformes; family Psittaculidae; genus Melopsittacus; species Melopsittacus undulatus. The sequence goes on from NC_047529.1 coordinate 115,480,611, forward strand.
CTTTTCTTCTGCCTGCCAGTTCCATTGCTTCTGTATGGTTACAGAAAGCACAATGTTGTTTCAACAATAACTGCATCCCAACACCAAGAAAACATAGAATCATAGTTGAAAGGGATCCAAAGATCATTTAGTTCTAACTCCCTGCCATGGGCAGGGACACTTAGCACTAAACCATGTTACCCGAGACTCCATTCAACCTAGCCTTGAATGCTGCCAGGGATGGAGCATTCCCAGCTTCCTTGGGTAATCCATTCCAGTGCCTCACCACCCTTAAAGGGCTTCTTCCTTATATCTAACCTAAACTTCCCCTGTTTAAGTCTGAACGACGATGCATTATTAAATACACTGTTTGATCACCTGTCACCATATAGCCTATACTGTCCTGCTAACATCTGCTCCAATCTATGTTTTCTAAGGTGACCTAAAGCTCACACTCTCCTTATTTTTCTAATATTTGTATGCATCTCAACACAGGAAACTGCCAAAAGGGAGGCCCTTTTCTGCTTCAAGATGCATGTGTTATAGCAGATTCCATCAAAAATAGAGCATCTGTTACCAAACGTGATATTTCATTGTGACAGCAATAGGGATCTCTCAGCAGCATCCAATAAATAGTATACCAGGGAGGGTGTGTAGAAGTGGCAAAACATTGTCTTAAACTGAGGTGAAGTCACTGGTGTAAAACAGGGTGAGTGTCCTTGTGCAATATTACAGTATTCAACACTTCAGAGATCACCTGCACTTGAAGCTGACCAAGTATAGCAAGTCTTGACATTCTCTGTTTTGCTCTTGCAAGCCAGACTAACATCATCACTCTGCTTGCTGACAGTGTATATCTCAAGCACAACTGGGTCGTCACAAATACTAGCAAATGCAAACACACGTGTAGTTCCATTCTGTCAATTTCACTACAGCAGTTCTACACCCACTTAGCAAAGCCTAGTGCTGAGCCCACAACTCTCTTCCTAAACTCTTTGCAAGTTCAAGGGAACCTAGAATGTGCTAATTCAGTGCTAACACAACAGGGCACAGTGACAAAATACACTTCTGAGCTCTGGCAGGTCAAGTTACATCATGAGATACCTTTCCTCTTAGAGGAACCTCACCACATTGGTATGAAATAGGTTTCAGACTGCAGTGCACTGAATTCAGAACATTCCTTGCTCACTACGCTCCTCTTGGAAGAAGCTGGCATGCAGAGCAAGCAGCATTTAAGTAGGCTGCTCCTGGAGATGATCTTTAAAAGCTGTAACTATTACCTCTACAATATTGCTTCACATCAGTGAAGCAGGAGAAATATCCTTTGGTCCTCTACAGAGATAAATCTTCTGGATGTGACAAACAAAACCAGCCAGTTCCCCACAAGGGAATTTGTGGTTAGGAATAAAAGGAAAGCCAAACAAACAGAACCAAGCTAGAAAAGCCACCAGTGTGAAGGAGAGGGAAAATCACCTCAGCCTCATTTCTTCAGATTAATGGGACTTGCTTCACTAACTTCACTAGGAAGTATATTAGGTGCAAAGAGAGGGGTGAATAAAGTAATGTAAGTAGCTAATGTAATGAGGAAAGAAAATAGACAAGGCCAAAGAGAAGAAAACTGAAAGCATAAGTGAGTTAACAGGACAAGGATGAAAATACCTGCTAAAATGTAATAATTATACTATTTGGTCTGACTCTCAGTCTGCATATGCAAGCAGTATGTATGGATAGAAACAGCAAAGGTACAACAGCTGCTTTCTTTTCCTGAAACAAACACATTTGCTCCGAGTTATAACCAAGTTAGCACTGTGATTCCTCAGCAAGCTGCCAAGAGTCAGGACTAAGCCCTGTACCTCTCACACACGTGGCACAGGGTCCCATCTATGCCCAGTGTTCCAACGATAACCCTCAGCCACTCGCTTTCCATCTGACTGCAGCAGCTGACAGAGAGGTCAAACCCCCCCCTTCACACAACTGCTGAGCCCCCAGGACCCCTGAGCACCCCGAAGCCTGGAGCTGAAACCCGGCAATGGAACGTAACGCACAATGAAACCCATTTGTTTGAGCCGGTGCCAGGGCAGCACGCCTGCATCAGCAGCACCGGGCTTTAAATGTTCACAGCCTTTCGAGGATGAACCTCCCGCACTGCATGTGCTTTGCCATAGTAATCTGACCAGATGAAGGTTTCAGAGCAGCAGAAATATACGGTGTATGTCTTGTATATTTCAGTACAGATACATACGTCCCTTTCATGTATATTTCATTCTCACCAATACAAAGCAGGAATTCAGCACTTAGGCAGACCCTTCTCAGTTACCAAAACTTCATTCAGGTCAATGAGTACTACGTTACTACAAACCACGAGGATCAGTCAAAGCTCCGGTAGCTGCCAGGTGGCAAATGTACTCTTCAGAGTACGTGAACAGCAAAACTCTTTCGTTTTATCCTCTCTATCCCAAACTGCTGAGCAAGGAAAACCGGTTTTGAGCTCAGTTTCCGCACAGCGCTGCCGTCAGAAAACCCCGAGCAGGGGAGGAAGAGGAGGAGCAGGGCAGTTGTGCAAAGCCAGGCCTCGGTCCCCCGGCAGCCCCTCATCGGGCCCTGAGCTGGGCCGGGGGACACGGGTGGGCCGCCCGCTGCCACCCGAACCGCGAGCACCGCCCCGGGGCCGCCACCTCCGCCGTGCCTCGGGCTCGCCCCAGGCCTCCCTACCTGGCGAAGCAGCCGTCGCAGTGGCTGCCGCGCTCGCTGGCCGTTAGCACTGCAGTGTAGGCCGGGCAGCTGAAGAGCAGCTCCCCCACGCCGAAGAGCCGCAGCGCCCGCAGCCCCTGGCCCTTGCCGGCGCTGGAGAACCTCTCCAGGCCGCACAGCTCCGCCACCGCCTCCGACCGCATCCCTCGGCGGGGAAAGGCTCCTCTGTTCGCCGGTACCGGGGAAGCCGCAGCCGTGCTCCGCCGCTGCCGCCTGCCCCTGCCGGCGTGGGGAGCGCCTCCTCCGGGCAGCGGGGGATGAGCCGGCGGCTGCGCAGGCGGAAAGCAGCCCGGGATAAGGCTCCCTGAGGCCGCCCGGTGCGGAGCGGTGTTAGGTAGGAGGCTGCCCACACACACCCGCTCACAGGCAGGGAGACCTTCCAGAGCCGCCGCAGCCGGTACCTCAGGGAACGGATTCACCTCAGCGGTCTCCTGTCCGCACACGAACGGTTCTGCTGCTGAGGTGGCAGCGGACTTGAGGTGTTGTGGCCCGCTGGATAACAAGGGCTTGATTTATGTAAGTGATCGTTAGGTTTCCCCATCGCCCTTCCTGGTTTGTACCACCTGCCACAGGGCTGTAAGGGCAGAGAGAGAAGTTGCACCTCAGTATGAGGGAGAAGATGCTCATTTTGTGGATGGCAGAGCACTGGAACAGGCTGCAGAATGGTTGTGGACCTGGGCTCCTGTGTAACCTGGCCGAGCGGTTGGACTAGATCTTCTTCCAACCCTAATGATTCCATGACCCATGTCTGGAGTGGTGTGAGGAAGTAAGGCCACTGGAGATGGTGGGGTGGGCAAATGGCCTATGGAGGTGGCCAGCGCACCCTGCTGCAGTTGAGCCACCCTGAGCATTAGGCCAGGGCCTTGTGGATGCCAGAGCTTGGTTACGGCTCAAGACTGGAAAGCTGAATATTCCCTCCTAGTATTGTAGGATAATAGCGTGTAGTCTGAGCCGAAAATATCCCATGGAATTAAGGGAAAATCGTCATACAGTGAGCTTCTCATTCTAATAAATGAGTCAACCAGCAAAGAGACAAAACAAGAAGTCTGAATATGACAGCAACAGCCATGCTGTAAATAAAACCTTCCAACAAGAAAATACTGAATTCCTGCAAAGTAAGAATTCCTATTCTAGAATTACTAAGAATGAATCTATTACTCAAATCCCAGTGCAACCCAAGAGAAGCCAACAAAACTGTCTGTATTAAGTGCTACAGCTTTGTGCCTATTTTGTGTGTAATTATCAGTTTGAGAACACCCTGATACAGCACTAAGAGAATAACAATGCATGTGAATGAAAATGACATGAAAGTGAATGAAGATAGTTCACAAGCAGTGTAGACTGAGGTAAGCATCCACAGATTGTGATCACTGCTAGTAGTATCTGTGCATGTAGTTTTGTGTTACATTCTTTGGGCAGAAAATCCTTTTTGACTAAATACACTGAAATCTGAGGCTCAGAATTTCCATGAGGAAGGAAATCAGTAAAGTAGAAGTATGTTGAAGAAGCAAACTTCAGAAAGAAATTACCTTGCAAAAGTGCTTTGAGAATGTCACTAAATGAAAGTGACATAAAAATGGATCCAGTAGGATCAAGATGAAAGTACTTGATTCTGATCTTATCAACAGTGCAACATGTGACAGAGCTATTCATTTTGCTAAAGGTACTCTTGTGTTGTCTAGTCCTCAGTTAAAACTAGTAGTGGTCTGTAGCTGTTCCATAATAATATTCCAACCCAGTCTGTCTCTCTGCATAATTCCAACTACATAGAAGAAGAAACACTAAAATAACAGGAGAGACAGTGTGCAAAATTCACTTTGCAAAAACACAGCACATCCCATGCTGCCTCATTGCAGATGCTGCTGTGGGTGGGGATCCCTAAGGAGGCTGGCCAGGGAAAATTAAGGCCTATTCCTGCCTCAGGGCCCTAACAGTAAATTATCCCATATAACGAATGCATTTGATATCCATATCTTTAAAATCTTTGATGTTCTCATACACAGAACATGATGAAACTTGCAGCCACTGCAAAAATGTGTCCTTCTGGACCAGAATTATTTGAATTAGTTAAACCATCACTTTTTTAGCAAGGAAAGTGTGAGCATTTACTGAAAAACATAAAAACCATCACCCTCTACCACTGAGCTAAATGTTAATCATGATCCAGTGTAGATCTATGGACAGCAGGGATGGAATTGCTGTATCCAGTTAGAATAATAAAAGTAGCATCTAATGAACCAGGTATTGCATCTTGAGTGCGAGGGCTCCATACCCCACAGTTCAGTGTAGAACATGGATGTCTGGCTTAAAGGTTTGGACTCTTAATTGTAGGCATTTCTATGACTAAGAACAGCCAGTCTTGATTTTAAAATGTCCTTACTAAGTGGTTTTACAAAAAGAAACCTAAACCTACTAAATACACATGTTTATTTCTGTCCTGTTGTCTTTTCAACTACTGGGTCCTGTTATAACATTATAGAATCATAGAATCAACCAAGTTGGAAAAGACCTTTAAGATCATCAAGTTCAACCTTTATCCCAGCACTGCCATAGTTTAATTATAAACTATTTTGAAAAGTTCTCAGCTTTTTTTGCTTCCTACATTAGCACTTATGTGGTAAAATGAAATGATTCAGCATTTGCATCTGAAATCAGAAAACACAGCATTATACACTGCAGTACTGAAATCCTGGTCACACTGAATGCAATGAAAAATTCTTACTTTCTGTAATGGAGTCAGGATTTCATTTCTGTTTCAAATAATGTTGTGTCCAAATAAAAGAGGTCTAACAATTCATATGCATTATCAGATCACTTCTGAACCATGCTTTGCTTTGGGTCATAGGCTTCTATAAGATCATGTAGGTTCACTGGTAAGAAGCTTGTGAGGAGGTGTCTTTTGGGGGGAACCAGCTGGGATGATGGCAAATGTTATCACACTCCTGTTCCACATTATCACCCCTGTTGAACAGCTGACAATCTGATTATGCCTCAGGTAATGAGGAAAAATCTGCATTTCAGTAGCTCTCTTTTTTAATAAACAGTCATTTAGTTTTAAAAACAAAAATAATAATTTCCTAAATAGGCTTTATTCCACCCTGAAAAAAGTTGTTTTCTAAGAGATAATCAGGAATTTATTCACCAGAGTAAAATTCAGCACCGGCCTGCAGCCCCATTCAAACCCTCCAGGAGAAATTCAACCAGCTGCCTTCATGGCTTTTAGCTTACTTTGGATGGTTTCAAGAAATTAAACTGCTTTGATAAGTTATTAATGAAAACAGTTTTGTAACTACTTTGTTAGTATATTTATCCTGCCCCTCTTTTTTCTGGATTTATACAAAACCTGTAAATAAAACATACACTTTTTGGATCTCCCTATTTCATCTGTGGTTTTATACATCAGCAGTGAATCTGAACATGGGTTTTTAGGGATCAGTTTGAATGCCTATAGAAATACTGTTTATTGCAAAGCACAGACTTGTTAATAAATTTCTGAAGATTCTCGAGGCTTTAGCCTTGAATATATCAATATTCATGCAACTGCTGAATAAATAGCCAAGAGCAGGGAGCTGAAACTTGCTTGAAAGCAACCAGAAAAAGACTGGAGTGCTCTCACTCCCCATTGCTCACAACATAGGTAGGGGAGTCCATACCCCACAGGATGTGTTGAGGACCTGGCAGGATTGGGTGATAAAATGATACTTTGCTAAATTATACCCTCACATCTGCAGAGACTTGTACTTCTCATCTTCTCTTTTTTTAACTTCCGTTACGTCTGTTTTAGATATGAAAGCTGATGGCTCATGAAAGGATGTGGAGTAGGATATAGGTTTAAGGAAGTCACAGAACAAAGTGTCATGCCTGCTCTTTGAATTCCTTAAAATTAAGGAGTCTTTAGAAGTAGAGCTGTTCACCTTCACTCACAACCTTGGAGCTGCTCTCTGGAAAACTGTGTGCATTTGACAGGAAAAGATCCACCCCTGTTAGTCACTGTTAGTTAGGCTTAATCACTTAACCTTGCAGAAGTGGGACCGCTGCACCGCAGACTGTACTCTGCACAACGGCTGCATGCCCTGTGCTCAGAGCTGTCTTTTTGTGTTACGTGTCACCACAGACTTTAGCCAGAAAGGTTCTGAACTTGGAAGGGGAGCGGGGAGTCACTTGCTAAGACACAGGGCCCTGAGCAAACTGTAGGCTGAGCTAGGAATAAACAATAAAATCAGCTCCAGGGTAGGTACAAGGAACAATCATAGGCCAGCAGCCTACGGGAAGAGAAAGGACAAAGGAAAATATATATTGCATGTATATTTAACTTTTCTATATTTAATGCAATGATTTGCAGAGAGAGAAGGTTTCCTAACCTTGTCTTTTTTTCCCCCCCAGAACTATTGGTACCATGAACTGCTTTCAGCTGGCCAGTGCAGGTATCGACAACAACATAGCTGGGACAGATGGAAGCATATCCCATGCTGCAGTCCAGGTAACAAAAAAATGTAAGCTGCTATAAGAGGCTTTGTGGGCAGATTTCACAGCTTTCCCTACACTCTTCTGCTGTAGCTAGGCAGCTGCTTCTTGCATCTTGGCAATTTATGGGTTCAGATATTTGCAGCTTTTCAGCAGGTGAGTGTAAAACTATATTATTCTTTGTGAACCAGAGAGTAAGTGTGAAGGTAAAAATCCCAGGAGGGGCTGGGAAATGCTGCCTTTCAAAGAGGAAGAGTGCAGTTCATCACTTTTAGGAAATAACCTGTGAGGTGGGAGTTCATAGATGACAATGAGTTCAGAATTCAGTAGAGGCTGCAAGCAGAGGGTGTCACCAGTGTGTCTCTCAGGCTCGTGTGCTCCCAGCCTTAGAGGGACCTGGGCTTGACATGCAAAACCTGTCCTCGTGTAATCTTGCACATCTGTGCCGTGGATTGTTGACATGTTGATAGTATTGACATTGCCCAGTTGTGATACACAGACAAAAATGCTCCAGAGATGCCCTGGCTCTGTTGATAGTCAGGATGTTCCCAGCCTGAGAGGACTGGTGGAAACAGAGAAGCTGGGCTTCTGTCTGTCTTTTCTCTTTGGAGACATTTGTGATAGTGAAAGAACTCACAGAGCTAGAAGAGGCTTCTCACTTTATTCATGAAAGGAACAAACTCTTCACTGCCTTCACCCATATAAATATTAACATCCCTATTGCAAGTCTTTAAGGGGGGACAGTGCAGACTTAGAAGTAGTAAAGACTCAAATCTCTGCCTAATACATGGAAGTGATTTGCCTGGTTTAAATATATTTTAATCTACTCATTTGATGTTTACAAGCATTTTTAGTATGTCATTACAGAAAAGCTGTACACAAATTTCCAAAGACAAAAAGTGACAGCAGCACAAATGTGGTTTTAGGAACATATCATGATGACAGAACTGGATGACTGTGGGGAACAGGCAAGGGCAGCTGTTAGGTGTGAATGTGACACTCAACACTCAGATGCTTGCAGTTCACAATTTGCTTTTATCAGAATCAGCAACCTCACAACTGCCATTCTGTGTTAACTCCAGCCTGCCCCTGGCAGACCTGCATTAACCTTTGCTTATGGAGCCACGGCAGGACTCCAGCAAACTAAAAAATAGAAGATGTCAAATTCTCCACTGGTGTAACTGAGCATCTCTCCAACTGACTTTGAAGGAACAGCACCTGCTTGCTCAAGCTGAGGATCTTACCCGGTGCTACTATAGCATCATTAAGTTGTCACATTCTTGCCCTGCCTCTGCTTTTGTCGTCTAGCTACAACTTTTCTGTGTTGAAGACTAGCGAAGAGTCTTTGATCCTCTGATAACTCCTTGAGACTCCCTAAGATAATTGGCCAGGACATTTCCTGAGCTATCCAGGGTCATTTTATCTGCCCTTTTACTTGGAGAGAGGTTACACGCAAAAGAAAAGTCTTGGAGCCTTCACAGATGCAGACGACTTACATGAGTGCTGCCATGTGTGGTAGGTCAGGCACCCCTCCTGACATGAGGGACACCCCATTGCCACCAGGCCATGCTTAATCTTTCGTGCTACTGATGTGGAGACAGAAACCCTTCAGGGTGACCTGGGCCCTACAGCTGTGTACCCTTTTTGTCCCAGCTCACTGGGGGTGCTGGAAGAGCAAAGTAGTGAGCTGCTTTTCTGCTGGTGGAGGTATTTATACATGTAATCAAGCAAACTCTCCATATTCTCTAAAGTTCTCATGATAAGGCATTTTCTCCAGTTCTAAAAAGGATTTTTGTAGCTATTTTCCAAACAACTGCTTTTTTTCAGCTTCGTTAAACAGATGGTCACTGAAACTGTGTGGCATTTCAGTAACCACACAATGCCGTATAAAGATGTAACATCACATCCATATACATATTGCTTTTTTATTCAGTGATGACTTCCCAGTGATAACTCATTTTTGGGTTTTGCCACCTAATAAGACCACTGTCCTACTAGTGGGTATTTCAACAACACTGTGCAGTATTCTTTTTACCCAGAATGTTTTGCAGAATCCCATCAAATGCCTTACAAATGTCTCAGTTACCTTTTCAGCCAAATTTGTAACCTAATCAGGTTTGTCTGACAGGGCCTGTTTTCCATAAACCCATGCTGACTGGCATTAATTGCTTCCTGTCCTTTCATTCTTTATCAGTTAAATCCCATATTCTATTATTTAGCTCCCCCCTCATCTCCCCTCCAGTTTGATATTAGGTTAGCTGGCTTTTATTTACCAAGGTCATCATGTTTGTCCTTGCTAAATACTGGCAAAACATCAGTCTTCTTCCAGTCTTCTGGAATTTCTATATGATTTCAAGACCCATTAAAAATTAACGTGTGGAAGGAAGAATCTCCTCCAGCAACTATTTGAGACTCCTCAGGTGCAAGTTATCTGGGCCTGATGAATTACAGGTTTTTATCACAAGTAGATGTTTAACATCCTATTTGGTTACTAATGGACTGAAAAAGGCTTTTGCTGCCTGATATGATACTGCTGTCATCCTACTTTTTCCAGGTCGAGGAGAGAGATGTTTATTGAATATGGCTTTTTACTGCCTTCATCTGGTAACTGGCTAATTCCATTGCTGGGATTTCTTCTGCATATGATGTACTTCAAATATTCTTTTCATTTGTTGTCCTTTTTTGGTTCTGCTTTGCCGGATATGCAGATATTTTAGGCCTCGATATTCTATGTGTCATAATTCCCCTTTTTCTTCCTTTTGCTGCAAGCCACTGTTCCTCCTTCTAATCTCTGCCCCTACAAAATGAAGTCATATCTGGAAGGAGAAAGAAGGGGAAAGGAAGAGTTTATTCTTCTCTATCTTCAGCATCTCCTTAATTATTACTAATATTGCTCTTACTTCCTTACTTTAACATCCCAGCCCACTTTAACTTCATGAATTATTTAGCTGCACCCAGTGCTCTAAAAAGCATTGAGGAAATGGATTCTGGAAACCAAAAAGCCTTCCTTAAATATGCTCCAGGTAGAAGGGAGTGCCAGCTTCTTCTTATTCCATTTTCTGGTGTTCCATATTGACTGAGGGACCCAGCAGGCTAATTCACGTGCACATAGTTGGTGGTTTCTATGTCAACCACCTCTTCTTCTTTTCCTTCTGTGCCTGCTTTTCTACATGGATGGAAGCTGAGAATACACAGGCTTTTACTGAGAGAAGTGCCACCATCCATCATCAGGTGACAGGCACTTTCACTTCTTCAAAGATGAAATCTGGTCCAGCAAAGTACTAAATCTTTGTAAGCGACCTCATGATGAGAGGCATCACGCCAGCAGCAGCTGGAAGCTCTCCATATGTGTGTTTATATAGAAATACAGTGCTTTCCTATAAAGAAACACAGTGCTTTTCCAGCTTTGCATTTGGTACCAGCAAGAGCTGTGGGTACAATCTGCATCTGAAAACGAAGCCAAATGCAGAGTATTTTTATTATAATCAATAACTTGAGGATTTCTTACTCCTTGCAAGATTTCTTTTTGGTGCTGGTTTTGCTTGTTTGGGATCCTTTTTGCTTAGTTGGAAATGAAAAGAAATACCCTGGGGGTTTTGCTTTAAATGGAAATAAACTTGTGCCTCTTTTAGGTTAGTAGGAAGATAGCTGTCAGGCCACGTTACACTCACACTTGGCAGAGTAGTTACCTAAAAAGAGGTTGCACCTTGACCATGTACTTGAGATCTGGAATGGGTTTGGCAGCTATGCTGTTAGATGCTGGCTGAGTCTACATTGCTGCTAGGAGAGGATGTGGGGCACAGACCTGGCCTGAGGCAGGGTAACATATGCAGTCCTGTCCATAATGGCTTTGGGAATGCTTTCTGGAGGAAAACATCTGCCAGACTGCCCAGGTACTGTTTTGGGGATGTACTTGAAGCAGTCCAGAACAGAACCAGTGAATGGATCAGGGATTTCATATATTTAGCACTGTGGAAATTTACATTGTGAAAGTCTCGTAGATACAGGCACTGGAACAGGTTGCCCAAGGAAATGGTAAATGCTCCAACCCTGGCAGTGTTCAGGGCCAGGCTGGATGGGGCTTGGAGCAACCTGGTCTAGTTTGAGGTGTCCCTGCACATGGCAGGGGGTTGGAACTGGATGATCTTAAGATCCCTTCCAACCCAGGCTGTTCTATGATTCTATTAAATGCTTGCTTCTTCCTTGCCCGTTATTAGTGCTTATTAGCTTTCAGAATTAAGAGACCGGCAATAATAATAATAGTAGTGATAAAAAAACAAGGGAACATTTACCTTCAAGTGTGACTGCAGGTTTATGTCACTAAGAAGTCAGTGAATGTAGTGAGAAAGAAAGGCTACATGGGACTGGCAGCTGTCAGACTCCATACATGTGGTGGGGCACCTGGACTGCACAGGGTAAAGGGATTGTAGGGCCCAGAGGGACCTGTATAGCACACATGATTGACTAGATGGAAAATAAAATGTTCTCTAAAACAATTTGGAAAATTCCAACATGTAAGAGAGAAAATGAGGTTATTCAGCAACAGATTTGGGTAATATAGCTGGGTTTAGATTCACCCAAGGATTTGGTGCAAATATGAAATGGAAGTAAAAATACATTGGAGTGCATGGACGAATATATCAACCATAAACTCTGTCCCAGAAAATGTCTGTGTTAACAGAAGGTTAGGACCTCTTCAAACAATAGGAAATCAGAAACAGAGATCAGCATCCCCAAACATTAGTATGGTACTTTTCCTGCACTGCTTGAAGAGGAGTAGGGCTTGTCTATACTTCAAGAAAGATTTTAAATTATCAAAAGAAAGACAGAAAGCAGAACATACATTAAGATTACAGTATTAAGAGTTGAAAACTGTTCAGCTGGACCCACAGAACCAACTTCAGCAAACACTTGTGATGTGAATGAGACTCTACTGCTCAAGTCAGTCTGGGAAACTGTTGGAATCGTAGCTCATCAATTCCAACCATCTTCAGAGAAAATCCACAGAGACAGAACTTTCTTAAAGAAAGGAAAGAAAGAAAGAACATTAATGCAAAGCTGCTTCTCAAGGGAGTTATGTGAAAAGTGAAAAGTCAGTACTCAAAGATATGCAGAAAGTAGATAAATTGAAACAATCATGAAAGCGGCAAGACAAGATCGTCTAGTCTCAGGAATTAAATAAAGATTTGATAGTAAAACTAAGTGGATACATTCTCCACATAAACACTTTGGGTGTTTGAACTTATCCTTTTATATGACATCTGATGATGCTTTGCATGGTATTGAATTGTGATTCATGTATTCAGAGATCTTTTTGCAGCATCAAAGGCATCCTCATGAGCTAAAGAAGCTCTTGATGAATCAAAACTGACACAAAATAGTTGCTGAACAAATCAAGTTACTCATCTCAAGGAGGATTGCTGTAATTTCTATTTTTCCTGCAAGTCATTCTTAAAGCCATTTGACTGCAACAAATCTTTCTGGGACCTCTTCAAGCCACAAAAGCTGGCACAGGTAATCCTTGTGTCAAGAATCAGTGACTAAAAATACTGTTATCAGATTGATAAGCTAACGCCTGCCTGCCACTTTGCTTTATGCTTCCATCTCATGCCTCTTTAAGATGAAACCATGGTTACTCTATGAAATTCATAGAAGAGAAAAGAAGTAATGGACCATGGGACCTTCACTGGTTCAATTACTTCAACTTTTAGCCTTCTATACATTTCTTATTATACCCAGCATTTGCCTTTATAGATGTCAAATTACTTACTTTGATCACTACCTCTGTACATATGAAAACTGAGTAATGAAAGCCATTTCTTAGACAGCATCTCTTTTGGCCACTGTAATTTGTATTGCTCATCATAAGGTCATATGGAATTTCTTGTAGCACCCTTCTCTCTGCATGGCATATGTGAAGGCAGTTTTGTATCTGAAGCCATGACTATGACAAACAGGGACCAGTGAATCCATATTGTAACACAGTTATAGGTGACCTTTACAATGAAAAATTCAACTGATATTAGTGCCATTTCTCCAGTCCATTTTAAATTCATTTGGCCTCTCATTATTAGCTTAGGCAATGTTCTGAACTATCTTTCTGTGGTGGATTACCACCTTCTGGTTATAAAGGTATCACAGAACCACAAAATCAACCAGGTTGGAAAAGACCTTTAAGATCATCAAGTCCGACTGTTCCTCAGCACTGCCAAGGCCACCACTAAACCATGTTATTCACTTTCAGCTTCCTGTATCAAGCCCAAGGATGAGGAAGAGGCAGATGAAGGGCTGTGCAGAGTTCTGCTCTCTGAGCCTCTGCTGAATTAAATTAGATGTTCCTTTCTAAACCTAACTTGCTCTGAGTTTGGGTCACTTGTGATCAGGCTGTCACAGCCACCCTCCTGACAGCATCACCATCCCACTGGCACTGACACTGGGTCTTGCCAGAGTGTAAGCAGCTTGTCCCTGTCTCCAGTGTCCAAATTCCCACCATGATCTGCTCCTTTCTAGGTGGATCCAGAGTCTGTTCAGGACATAGTGAGGTGGGAACACAGGAACAGTGACTCTAATGGAGCTCGCTGGGTGCAGTTATAAGAGGGTAAGAGGTGGATAAGGCCAAATTGTGAAATTTTCACTGGTAGGAGATGAAAAAGAAAAGAAACATTTAACAAAAATATGTTATTAAATGTTGATTATTCAGCCTTAAAATACCTGCTGCCTTTGCATCCACTGACAAATGCTTATCAGCCCATTTTAATGGAACTGCTTGAAACAGATCCTAAGACAACTGCTGCCATATTCTAGAAGGCCAGGTGTGTAAAAGTTACATCAGAATCGTGGGGCTAAGATGTGCCAAACACTTCCTGAAGACGTTTGTATTTATCTGAGGAGCTAAACGAAACCTTGCACAACTTACTTCATCTTGCAACATAGTGTCCTGAGAGGACACTCACAAATGAAAGTTTCTATGTGCTTATGATTTGTGATTTGCTTCAAAATCACATTAATAAAAGACTGAAGTCTCAGTTTTCCCCCTCTTCCACACTAGTGTTGTCTCATGAGCCTAATCAAGATGAGAAGGCCCTTGCTGTTTATATTTGCCTGGTTTTGACAGTTTACTTACAAGTTTACTTAGCTCACTAGCCAAAAGTCAAATAATGCCTTTGCCATATGTGGTAGTAGTACACCTAAAATCATGTAAGCAGCACACAGTGTAATATATACCTCTGTACACATTTTGTTATACTTAAAACAGAGAGAGAGGGAAAGGGCCTGTGATAAGATAGGTCTTTTATGAAAAGTTCTAGGTAACATAATTGGAATAGAAACAAGGGGGTCCTATAGAAATGTAACAGAAATTACTATAAAACCTATGGAGCATTACATCTTTCATATGAACTTTTTTGAGCCTTTGTATAGAATTTAATAGCAGACGTATCTGAGCTATAGGATGGTTCAAAAAAAAACCCCAAACCCCTGCAAAAAGCTTATCATTTTGTGTTAAATTCCACAGGAATTTTCCATAAGGGCTGGGCTGTTTCTGAGGTGTATCCTGTGCGTGTTTCTTCTCTACTCCTGCGGCGAGCTGAACTTTGGTTTTAGTCTGCAGCACATTCTGAATGCACGAGTAGTCTTTTGTGGGTAAAAAAAAAGAAGATAGTTCTCTGTCTCATTAATCTGCAGATTCATGTGGAAGTCTATGCTGTCTTAAACTTCATTGGCAGGTCACCATCCAGCTGCATGAGCTATTGTGTTTGAGTTTTAAATGGGGATGTACAATAGGCACCGTACCTTCTGGTGTAAAATATACACAGAAAATCACATACCACTTCCATCAGCAACTGAGGTTTTGTATTATTTCAATGGACTGAGGGCCCTTTTTTAGTGCATGGGGGAGCTAAGAAAGTGTACATAAAGGACTGCATAACAGCATCCTTTCCTGACTTGGTAGAAATGAGAGAAACTACACATTTTTGTTGGTGATATCTGAGGCAGGTAGATTATGTCTGAACAGTGAACACAAGATTAGCTGTGCATTAAATCTACTACTTTTAGAAAGCCAACCCGTTCAGATAGTGAAACTTTTCAATTGTTCCTACCTCAAAATGAAAAACAGACTTTGGGAAGATTGCTGCTGAAGCCAATGCAACAAAGATCAGAAATGACATAAAGGTATAAGTTCCTCCAAATTTAGGAAGGAGAAAAAATGTCCCAACAGTAATAAACCACCATCAGGTCAACGGGTCCATCGACATGAGAAAACCAACATTTAACAGAAGGGCCTCTGAAACTTCTGAAGAACAGAAGATGGGTAAGAAAGCATTTTTATGAGAAATAAAATGTGCCTTCCTGTCAGGGAGGAAGGGAGTTGCAGGGTGCTTGAGAAATGGAAAAAAGAATGCCATTAAAGCCTGATATGAATAAAGATCAGGTGAGAGAGGATGTCACCCTGTGGCCTTTGGAACTGCATTTCTGCTGCCTCCTGAAATTATGTTTTCCTGAAACAAAGGAACAGTGTTATGGAAAAGTGGGTGCCAGGTACTTTAGGAAAATGAGACACAGCGAAGCGGATAAAAGAGACAAAGACAATAGCAATCGTATGCAATAAAGTGAAGGCAGCTGAGGTCTGAGACAAAGGTGAACATTCTGAGCCAGCAAGATGACTGAAGTAGGGGAAGGAAGGAGGGAAAGGTGATTCACAATAACATTTGAAAGACATTGGCTTGAATATTTATCAATGTCACAGCAAACTTAGCTTGGCAGCCTCGGTGGCTGACTTTGTTCTTTCAGCAGTTTCCCACCCTTAAGATGACAAACAGGAGTGTGGTTTGAAGTACAGCTCCTGATGTGGGTTCAACACAACAGTGCTCAGGCTCACGTGCCAATTGCACCCTCGTTGTCATGCAGTTTTGTAGTTTTTCCATTGATACAGCTGAGATATTTATTTATATCAATATTCCACGGAGTGGATTCAGTCCAGGCAGCATGGACGGTTGTGGACTTACAGAGATCAGGAAGCCATATGCCCCCACCACACAGTGGGACATGCAGAAAACTCTGCAGCTGTATCAAGTATCTCACTTGCTCTGAGTCCATTCAAATTCCAGTGTAGCTCCTTGTCCTTGGTCAGTGTTCTGCTCCATCTTTAGTTTAGAAAAAGCTGAAATAACCTGAAGTGATTCATCCACCTGAATGATGACAGATACAAAAGCATTCAAATGATTATTTTTTTAGCTGATAGTGAAAGCCTAATTTATGCTGCTTTCCTAAGAGTTATTTCTGCACATAATATCTGAAGTGAATGGTTCCTGAAGGTTAAGATGCACATACTATGAAATGTCTTGGAGAAGTGCCTAATCAGTACATTTCAGAGCTATAATCAATGCTGTATCCCAGTTTTTCCAAACTTAAAGCTGCAGCCCAGCTCATATCTATACGTAAGGACAGAGCAAATGTCACACTACAAAAAGGCAGAAGGAATTTGTCTGTTGGTAGCATTGGTAGGAGTGGAGTTAACTCCAGATGTCACACTGCTGTAACCAAGAGCTGAATTTGGCTATTCTCCTTGAATCAATGCTATCAATAAAAGTCTGCCAAAAACAACCAACTGGTAAATATTAATTTAAACAGAAAAAGTGGAAATCAGTTTCACAGTGAGTTGCAACATGGGGCCACTGCATGCTGGCAGCGAGACGCCAATGACACCAAGTGCCAGCAAAATACCTGGAAAGCATTACTTCTGTGTGACATCCAATAAAGATGCCGCACACACCCCTACATTTTTCAGCAATTAAATATTTGCAAATGAAAGTACCTCTTTTCCCAATTCCCTGTCTGCAATGGCCAAAATCCGGCCCAGCAGTGCTGTAATAGAAGTTTTCGGGGTGGCCCCTCTGCACAACAGCTGTTTCGCAGTCTGATAGTAGCGTCTCCAACCAGCTGCTTCAGTTTGCTCCTGGCTGTCACTACTATAGGTTAATAGGAACAGAGGCAGGAGAAGGGCCTAGGCCAGCATAAAGCAGAAATAACAACATTTTCTGCCAAAAGGGAGTGTGGGATAAGAACTTTAATGGGCAAGCAAACAAAGAATCAGACTGAAGCCTGAGGCGCTTCAGTGTGTTGGCAACAGACAAGCAGTCCTGGAACAAGTGCAGCCCAGAGTCTCAATTTGAAATGACTGTGTGGCCCCCTTGCCAAAAAAGTTTGGCTCTGTGTATACATGTGTGCATGTATATCTATATCCCCACACCAAATATGTAGTTGTGATAATCATGTAGTAAATTACAGAGCCATATGATAAACTGCATGTGCCTTTGACCACCTCACCTGCCCTCTGCTAGCTAATCCATCTCCATTTGGATTTACTCTGTCATTCCAAATGGAGGTTTTAAGCCTGCAAACACTTATGTGTATGCTTAACTTTAAGCACTTGAACAGTTCAATTGAAAACAAGTTTGGCTGCGTGTAATTCCAGCGTCAGCTCTAGGTGCAGTCGTAGTCCTGCCTTTTACGTTCAATGATAGCAGTCTGGGCTTGTGATTTATATTAGCTGATAGAACATTATCTCTAGCACTGGTGCTGACTTGCTTTAGTGTATGCTGTGGATAATTTACACCAACTTAGAACCTGCCCTGTTGAGAAAGGAAAGTAATAATGATTACTAGACTCGATCTACAAACACTAGGTGAGTATCAGACCAAGCATAAAATGAGGGCAGGGTGCAAGTACTGGATTTCTTATTCCCACAGAATGGGGTGCAGGCTGATGGTTTTCTACTGTGAGATCTATGCAGCCCCCCCATTTCATGAACATAAGGAAGGTGTTGCAGAGTTCCATCACCTGCTCTTGTATGGCTTCAGCTCCTGATTTTCTCTCTGCCCACTTCCATAAACTGTGCAGAAAACAAAAGAGAAAGGCAGCAGAAGAGAAGTGTAATTGTATACTGCAAAATAACATTCATAAGTCACACAAACACTAAACCCTACGTATAATAAATCTGTCCTTTAGGGACAGTCCTTTCCATGTCATTGTCTGGTACTTATGTTGTTGTTCATCTAGCTAATTACTGCTTTGAAAGGTATAGTCCTGCTGTCATGCCTAGATTAGCAGCAAGTGTTTGGCCAGCTACTTTCTTGTCACAGTTGATAATTATTTAATGAGTTCTGTTCTTCCTAGGAAAGCAAGATTGGGATAGAATTGGACTTATTTTATCACAGTAGCATTGCTGCGCCTGTTGGCAGCTTTGACAACAACAGTGCTGGATTTCAGCAAGACAGAAGAAGAAGAATTTCCATAAGTAGTTCCTGAATCCGTTGGAAGCAACGGGGAAATTAATAGTAATGAGTGAATCTCAATAGATACTGACTCATTACTATGTTAGCTGCCAGTCTTTTCCTGCAGCTGTAACCAGGCTGGAAACTGGGTGATGCTCTTAGCTAAAACAAAAGCCATTATAACTTAGTTCAATATGTTGCTAAAATGGGAAACCTAACTTTAGATCTCCAGATTTCTCTGGAAGTCACATTATCTTTTGTTTTAATTTCATTTGTGCAGCATAAATCTGTTGATAAATAAAAGAGCATCATCAACAGGACCATCTTTCACATTACCTGTCTGGAAAAGCATTCAGAGCAACAAAGGCAGGTAGAGAGACTTTGTGCTGAGACCAGGTTAGAACAGCACTGGCAAAGGCTTAGCGTATTTGTAGCTATCTGCTGCAGTGGGGTGTGTTTTAAAAGCTGTACAGTAACTGTTCCCAGTTATTTTCCCTGGCTGTCTGGAAGTTTTAGAGCTAAACAGAAAACTGTATGGCAAATGTTAACTCCTGGAAAGCTGATTACAAAAAAATATGAAAATTATTTCATATTTTCATATTTCATCAGGTGAAAAATGCCTGCTGGACATAAAGATGTTGCATTTTCATTTCAAAATGGGGTTTAATTCAGGCATTTCAATATTTTCAAAGTCAAAAGCATTTGGGTAAATTTTAAATACCTTTTTTGTGTCATCAGTTTACTTCAAGGAAAACAGAATAAATTTTATTCTATTTCAGAATAGGGAAAACACTTTTAAAGAGACAGAATTTCCTACAAAATGGGACTTGTACTTCCTGCTTACAATTACTGTTTCCCCTCATACTGCGTTGCGATTAGATTCCAAACCTTCCAGTTCCTCAAGGCCACAAACCATGGACATGCTTTTCTTTAAGATACAGATTCATTTTGAGCTCATGGGTAATCCTTTCCCTTACCATTAACTCTCTCCAAAACATGGTTCACATCTGAGATACACAGGAGGGTTTGCCCATCACTTGCTTTCCCTAGAAATGGCACTGAATCATCGACTGGCCACCAGCAAACTATGCCATTATGTCCTACATTGAAATGCCTTCTATATGGCCACATCACTAAGCACAGCAGCAGTAGCCAGACAGGGAAAGGTTGGTTTGTCTGAAATAAATGGCCTGAAAAGCTGGAGGACTGCTGGTCTCGGCAGACTGCTCCTATAAACAGCAGAAGCAAGTGAACTCTGAAAACATGAGGATTTTCATGTTAAGCAAGCATGCCCAGTATTGCTAATAAATAATAGGTACTCATTCAAAGTATACAAAATGGACAACATCTGATCTTTTAAAATATATATTACATCTAATATTTTTCTAAGCAAGATGATATATTCTGTATTAAACTGTCATCCCAAATGAGGAGCATGTAATCAGGGGAAGGTTTAGCTGGTTATCTCGATGCATTTAAGATTACATCAAGGGTTTCAATAACCTGTACTTGCTAAAGTAAGGGAGGAAGAGCTTCCCTATCTCTGATATATCCTTTAACCTTCCTTCCTGCCTCACTGGCTGGGCTGTGCCATGATGTTTGCAGAAGGGATACAACCCCAGAGAGGAGCCATTCATGCAAGATAAGGCACTGAACAAAGCCTAAATTCAAATATCCCCTAGTCTGAGGGGAGTTTAGGGCTGGATTTGCATGTGATCTTTGCTGCCATTTTCAAGTGAACATATATTTTCACAACAAGCTAGTTTTGCCTATTTCTCGTACCAGAAATGTTTGTGTATATATATCTATATGGCTGCATGCTAAAAGGAGTATCAGAGCTAGTGTTAGAAATGGCTGCTAATAATCTACATGTTGAACATATTATCCTTTTAGTATTTCCATCCAATCTTTATCTCTACCCATACATTTAACCAGTGTTTTGATGATATTCAAGGTGGCATAAGAGCTTTGTTTGTTATTTTCTTAATCTGGAGTTTGATCTGGACCTGGACTATACAAAAGGTCCCATCCATGCTCTGCTGGTTCTCCACATACTTTGTGCAATCAGGTTGAAACAGGATTTACTTCACATTAATAAGATGCACAACTCCAACCTTAATGGGGAAGGACACCCCAGAGTTGTATGATCACAAGTATATCCCACTATGTGAAAGTATCCCCATGTCCAGCCACTGTTAATGTGAGTCTCTCTTGCCTCCTCCAGTAAATCTATCTTCTTGTTACCTTCTCTCACTTTTGGCACTATGGCAGAAAGAGATTAAGCCTGTTAGGCAGGTCTTGCCAAGCAGACAGTGTCTGAAGGAACTTCACCCACTGTACATATGCCAAAGTTAATATCATAAAGTTAAAGGGCAACTCTGTTATGTGTTCTGCAGTTGTCCAGGGAAATGATAAACAAGAATCACAAGTGGTTAGAATGAAATCTTTCTCTGCCCTACGTCAGGGCAGTGTAACTTCCAACTATATTTTCTATGTGTAGAAATCAATAGGAGCTCTGCCTGCAGAAGAAATACAGGAGAAAAGTAAGACGTAGGTCATTGCTTTGTGGCTAAACAAATAATCAGTGTAAAATACAAGCAGCAATAATGCTCTTCCATTCAAGACAGTCTCATTTTATTTTGAACTGAGCACATGGTGATCTTCTAAAGCCCCAAACGTTTACTCATTTGACAGGGGTGACTGACACAGAAGTCAGCATCTTGTGATCAACAGGAAAAGAAAGGAAAAGAAGAACACTAGCTATTCTGATGTCATCTCCCATTGTTATTGTTGTTGTTCCTCCAAATAATGGAATTCTGGAAGCAAGACCGTAAATCTCAAAGCTCAGCATTGTCTCATTCGGAGATCAAGGTCCTTGTTGCTGATTGATTCATGCATTTTTCATTTGGCTAGCTAATATCCTTTAAATGGAACAGACACTTAGGAGTGAAACTGGAGCTATCCTCCCTTCCCCCAGAGGGTTTAGCATAAGTTAAGTAAGCTCTTGTATGATTTTTGGTAGAAAATATAATTTGTGGAAAACAATATTATTCGTCTCAGAAGTCTAACATCAATATTCTCAGCAATAAGCCTGGTGCTTCTGTACATTAAGAGCACTCAGGTTTTAAGGTTAGATTATGATCCTTTCTCAAGTTGAATAATACCTAATTCTTTGAGTTAGCCCATTGGAAAAGGGTATTAAGACATCACTTGACACGGGTGTCAATCAAGTATCACAATCTAGCCCTTGATGAAATTTGTAGAAACTGAGAGAGTGCTCTACAAGAATGAGTCTGTTCAGGAATCACAGAACTCACTAGGCTTGACATGGGATAAAAGAAGCAGCTTTACTCTAAGGAGTTATTTGTTTTTTCTTCAGACCTTTAGTTAAATTGTGGTTTATCTCAGGCTTATGATATAAACCTCAGTGTCCCCAAGAGTGCTGATGTCTTTTCTCTTTGATCCTGCTTCAGTCTAGCCACATTGCCAGTTCTTCAGAACTCTTAACCCTCCTCTTGAATATCAGGATTCCTCAAGCATTCCCTTGCAGTGGAATCCCAGGTATTCCAAAGAGTAACTTTTCTTCCTGTTTTAGACACAAAACCATATGCTGAACACGCACTACCTCCTAAAATATAACCCAAAAGATATTTGGATTGCTGCTTAGCATGACCAGATCTAAGAGGGGTGCACAGTATCAAGATTGATACAGCAACTCTGATACCTCTATCCATTTGGGAGCAACATATAGTGCCTGATGGAAGACAGGAATGCATCCAGGAATGTAGTCCTTTGCCATTGATGTTTCTGGAGGATTCCCACTAAAATTCATGCCTTATTGCACAGTGAATTATTTGCCATCAGCACTGAATGCTGGATTTGGATTCCTGAAGGACCTGTACTCACCCTTCCTGAACTGAGTTTTGGGGCCCGGATGATTGCAGTGTGCTCAGAGGGAGGTGAGAAGAATAGAAGTGATCATGGACTTCTGGGAATCCTTGGGAAAAATTGAAGAAACCCATGGGTGTCTCCCTTTCTGCAGATAAAGGGCCCATATGCCTGTTTTCCTGGACATTATAGGCTGTTGGGAACTGTGCATCAGCAGCTGAGATGGACCCTTCTTTTGTCTGGAAAAAAATAGTAGAGCAGGAGTCATGAAAACAGCTGAAAGAACTTTGCATTAGAGATAATTCAGTCATCAAAAGAGAAATCTGACAACACAAAGAAAGGAACAGTGAAAGACCTAAATAGTGTGAATAGAGAATAGTAAGTTAGAAAGACCTGTCAAATGCTGATGGTGCATTTGGAGACTGTGCTGCTCTTCCTCCTAATACCAAAATAACACAATCACAGAATGATTTGGGTTGGAAAGGACCTTAAGATCATCCAGTTCCAACCCGTGCCATGGGCAGGGACACCTTCCACTAGAGCAGCTTGCTCCAAGCCCCGTCCAAACTGGCTAAGAAAAATCCCACTGGAAATATATTGATACATTCTGGACTAGACAAATAACTCATAGTCTGGGGTTATATCTGTAGTTAAAGGAGGAAGAACATGACATTTAAGCCAAAAGACAGGGAGAATGCTAAGAATAAAATATATAGAAAGAATAAAAAGAACATTCTGCAGTATTATGCCAGGCATTTTTTAGGCTCGGAGCTCTTCTGGTTGCGGTAGGTCCATGTCCATATGCTGAGAGAAGAGCAGCCATGGGACAAGGGAAGTTTTCACATCCAAGCAGAGTTCTTACAGCAGCACTGGGGCAAGATGATCTGACCTTCTTCCTGCTGGACTGCGAAGGTTGTTTCCTGCTTGGTCAGAACATCGCCTCTGACATTGCATCTGTGCTGGTGTTTTGATTGTTATTCTGGTGGATACTGGAAAAAGGATTAAACTCCTCTGGAAACCAGGGACATTTGTGTAAAAATGAAGTGTTAGAGGAGAGGTTTGGGTTTGTTTTTCTTTTCCTTTTTTCCTCTTCTCCAAATTTCCTTTCAGGGAGGGGAAGGCAGTTCTCTGAACTCCATGACCAACTTCATGTGTCATCTGTTGATTCTTCCTTCAGGCTGAGGGCAATCTGGGGGATTTCCAGGCTCAGTTCCACAGATCATTTAAGCATGTGTTTAAATGCCTCTCTGTTCAGTCATGCAGCCGCAACACCTTCTTAACCCTGCAAGTACATGTGGAAGCTTACAGCAAATAAGGTGGACAGGCACCTAAAAAGTGGGTCTGAACCCTATAGAAACCCTAGGCATCATATTGGCACCAGTAAGCCCCTCCGATTACAGCCACCCTTGCTAAGTGTTGTGATAAATAGTCCAACATCACAGAGGTGTTTTCAAAGGAAGATAAGGGGCAGGAGATGAGGAGGGCTGATGACAGGTACCGTGCTGTGGCTCTTGGTCTTTGCCAGCCCCCAGCACCTGTATCCACTCCTCTGGGCTGCAGCTTTTGGGTAAAACCCTGGAATAACAAACACAGCTGCACCTGTGCAAACATCCTTGGTTGTGTGTTTTCTTGGGGTGTTTGTAGCAATAGCAATTGAGCATAAAAGAAATTGAGCATAAAACAAAGTCAGCAGCCTCCGTGGAAACCTGCTCTGCCTTGTTTTAGTGAGGTAAATCTTAATGTTAGTGGTATCTTCTGACTTGGGGTTACTTTTGGACCATGGACATATGGGAGCCTGAAGAATTAGCTCCCTCGGTTAATAGTAAGATTTAAAATATCATGAATTGGTCTTTAAACCTGATTTTACTGATTTCCAACTCTTATAAATCTTATTCAGCGATGTTTTTTGTGTCCTTTACTGCTGAAATTATAGATCTTTCTGGTGCTTCTTTAAGCCAGCCTGTGTTTTAGATTTTCTTGTCCATCTGGATGGACTTAAATCCGACCGCTTTAGTCACATTGTCCATTTCCCTGTATTCCTTCCATGCATTAGGGAATTTGCTATAACTTCCTGACCTCCTCTAGAATTTTAACTGTTGGATTTCAACTTTCTTATTCCAGTCCACGTTCAGCCTCTTCATTGGTTTAAGCAGAGAGGAAGTGCTCCCTGCCTGAACAACT
Organism: Melopsittacus undulatus; assembly: GCF_012275295.1. Taxonomy (NCBI): domain Eukaryota; kingdom Metazoa; phylum Chordata; class Aves; order Psittaciformes; family Psittaculidae; genus Melopsittacus; species Melopsittacus undulatus. The sequence continues at coordinate 115,505,147 of NC_047529.1, forward strand.
CCCTGGGAGGGCAGGCAGGAGGGTTTGGTCTTACTTCACTTTAGCAGCCCATAAATGTCAAGGAGCAATTCCTTTGGGGCTGGTATTTTCTTTGCTTGGTGACAATTTGGACAGCTGGGGCAGAACTGGCACAGCCCTTGGCATACTTCTATGAAAAATACCTTTTTTTTCTGTGCAAATTCCAATCCATTTTCAGGCTCAGATAATTCCAAACCACCTGAAATGAAGAGTTTTAAAGTGGGGCCAAAAACCAGAAGTTATCCAACCCACACACACAGGCTCAGTGAAGTCAGAGGGTTGAGCTATGGCAGAAAGGTTTCTTAGTTGATAGCTGAGACTTGAAAAGTCAATATGAAGAAAACAAGTTAGACAATTTTAAAGGTGTGAGATCAGATCCTCATCTGATGCCATTTGGATGCCTTTTATTTGTATTTAGAAACAATCCTTCCTTCCTTTTTAAATCAAATACTTCTGTAATCAGATTGCTTTAACCAGATGCTTCCCAGCCTTTCTATAAAAGATGGAAGTCTGAGTAACACAATTATGCATGGCCCCAAGTGAGGGAAGAAGATATTCTTCCAAAGAGCCACAAAGAAGATTTAAAGCCAGCACTACCCCTGATGTGTGCTGTGTATCTCCACGGTTCAGTGTTTCACTCGAAACTTCAGCTGCAGGCTCCAGGGCACTGGACTTGATTCTGCTTTCCTGAAGGCCTGCAGAGCTCAGTACAGAGACTACTCCAAGCTTAGTTGCAAGGCTTTACTTTAGAATCCTTGTCAACGCTTACATGGCTTCAGTTTCTGTGATGAAGGGATGAGTTGTTCACCCAGAAGGGTGAAAAGAATTAACATTTGCTACCTCACCCTTCTTTCTGCTAGTGAGGCCAGAACACTAAGAACTGCGCTGCTCTTAGCAGCGGATATAAAGTCCTGATATGAAACTTGCTGCTGATAGTAATTAGTGGTTTTGTAAAGTGTTGGATGTTTTGCAGAGGATCAGGATGATATTCAGTTGAATGCATCCCCATTTCCATTTGCATCCCCATTGCATTCACATTGAATGCATTCCCATTTCCACTTCTGGCTGTGGCTATTTTGTGGCATCATTTTCACCTGGCCCCTCTCACCTGGTGCTTTTGTGCCCTGCTTCCCCAGGTGTCCCCGTTTTGGGCTCAGGGCAACTCCCCTCATTCCAAGGCGGTTTTTAGGAGGGTATAAAGCAAGCAGAAAGCAATTGGGAGGTGGCTGCAGGTGGGCCCAGATCATTCTCGGGGTTGCAATGCTACAGGTGAGAGCACATCCCCTTGCTCACTCTCCTCTGAGGCTGCGTGTCCCATCGGCACCCTGTAGCCATGGCACCCCTCGAGCCCTCCGAGCCGCCCGCCTGCTATGGGGAGGATGGAGCGGGGGGTCCAGGTGCCTTCTGCGGGCGTGTTTATGTGCGGGCCACCCCAAATTCGCACTCCCGAGGCTCGGCCTGTGTTTTATTATCGCTTGCTGACATCTGCTGGCTACGGCACGCATTAATTCGGAGGGCAGCCAGGCAGGACCGAGCAGCCGGCCGGGGGAGGCTTTGCTCGGGTAAAGGCAGCCGAGCGGGTCCGGGCAGCGCAGCGGCTGCAGGGCTCTTGTCAGAGCTGTGTTACCGCAGAACAGGGCTACTCAGCGCCCTTCTTTTGTGATGTTCCTCCTTTTTGTTGTTGTTTTTAATGGAGAAGTCCTTGTTTTAGTGATACACGCAGGCAGCAGTATAGCCAGTTAGGGCGGGTGTTGGTGCTTGTGGGACAGCAGTTATCCTTCAGAGCAAGCTCCTTGTGCCAAAGCATGTAAGCAGCTTTTCGCACTGCTTTTGAAGAGATGGGAAGTGGAAGGGTTGCAGGCAAATCTTGGGGCTCTCTTGACTATGCTCTGTCCACTTATACTCTCCCTTTCCTCATGTTTACAGAAGGGAAACTGATGGACATCCCTGCTCTGGATGGAGTTGGTGTTCTCACACAGAGCCTGTGGCTGGTACATCCCTCAGAAGCCTCTTGCCTCCAGCCGTTTCACTGAAGGTAACAAAGAATGTCAATGCTATGCTCTAGGCTAAAGGTTGAGTTAATGACACAATAAGATTCCACTTCTTCAGGTATGTGCTTTTAAGGTACTCCATCAACACCAAACAAGGGCTTAAGTAATCCCTGCCTGTGGTAGGAGCTGGTATAGCTGTCCCCTTCTTCTGGATGTGTTGCCTGAGACAAAGAATTGCAGATGACTGACTCTGAGCAACATAAGGAGAAAGAGCCAGGTGCAGGGTTTCTACACAGGTGTTCAGGTTCTTTTTGAGCTGATCTCTGGTGTTTCAAATTAGTGCTGCCTCCAAGTATTTCCCTGGAAAGGTTTCAAGCGGTTATTTGTGCTTAACGTGCCACTTGTGAACAAAACTGTTTGTGGTAAAAGGGAATAGAAATAAGCAGGCATTACTCTCAATCTGAACTGTGTTGAAGTCCTCAGAGCTCTACGTATCTCTGTGTGTTTTTACTGTGCACTAGAAGTCACATGGATGCTGCTGACTGAGTTTTGTGGCCGTTTGCTGTCATGGTAGAAATGCCAGTTTGGGTGGCTCATGTTGTAGGGATGTGAATGGAATGGAGAAGAGCTGAATTCAAAGTAAAAAACTAATCAAAAGCAAAACTGTCCTAGATGAAAGAAGGATATTGATGCAGGAGAAAAGATCCATTGGGAATCCAGTGCCCCTTTACCTTACTGTGCTCTTTTTCACTGAGCTGGAGGAAAACAAAATTAACCTCCTTGATGTAATTGTGCCCTTTACTGTGTTTTAAAGGCTGGAACTGATTACCTTTTATCAATCCTTTCAGCACTTTAAGAGGACAAGATACCTAGTGAACAGAGACTGAGTAGTCTTCTCTGGTAGAAGTGGTGAAAGGAGACACTATTTAAAACAGATAGGAAGGTATTTTTTACTTTACTCATGCAAAACAAGTAGTTAACTTGCCAGCCATGAGAGCCTGTAAAACCAACTTGGGTTTAATAGCTGTTTAAAACCTTGTCTTCTCCTATATATTAGCTTGTCTATGGGTGCTGGAAATTATTCCTTTGGTTTTAGTCTGTTGATACCCAGCTAAAAATAGCTCTCTGAGTTTATCCATTGCCAAGAAAATAGAAGTCAACATTGCAAATCACAGAAGGACAAACCCAAAGGCCTGCACCAGAGGCATGTGGCCAAAATATTCCCTGAGTAGCAGAAGGCATGGATTGATACATAAGCACTTCTGGCCATTCCTATCAGAAATGATGCACTGTGTGGGATTCATTGATCCAAGCCAAATGACAGACACAAAGAAATGACATGAGTTGTGCAAAGGAAGATTTCCATGTTCTCAGAGCTCAGGGAGTCATCTTTTTCAGCAAGCATATCTGAGTCACATTCCCAGAAAGACTACACTAAAGCTTTCCACCTTTCCTGATTTGTAACCCTGGAAAATGTGTCTAGTGGATGTTTAGATGTTTGCAAAGGAAATATATCTATTTGCAATATACTTGCTTTTCTTAGGTATTCCTTAGAAGTAGCTTTCAGATCCACTAGGGTTTGTGGTCCATCTGTTAGAAACCCCTTCACTGAAGGCCCAGTATCAGTAAAAAGAATTTGAACAGGGCACACAGATGATACAGACTTGAAACTCCCGATTTTGTGAAGAAATGTTGTATGGATGAGTTCAAAATGCTATCCTAAATGCTTAAATTAGGATAAAATCAATCCGAAGAGACGATTCATAAGTAAGGGAAGGAATATGTTTCCTTTTGACCCTTACTGGGAGAAGATAACACACCTATTTTGGGCCAGGTAGGAAAGTGGGCATCACATATACACAGCAGGGTGACATCCTAACACTGTATGCCACAGCTGGGGTCTCTCTGAAAGACAGTAATCCTAGAAACCCTTTGGGCCAGGGGTAGTTGTGCCAAGTGGGCTGACTTAGAGCTGCCTTTGCATGCCAGATTCTAAGGATTGTTTCCCAACTGACACAGAATTGCAAGAAGCAAGACATTGTGGCTAGCACCGTGCTGACCTTTTGGCAGTGATGGAGAAGAGGTGCAGGTTTCTTGGTTTCCACTGAAATGCTTGCTATTCAGCTAGCACAAGCCATGAAATGGTGAAATGCCAAGTACTAATCCAGAATTTTAAGACATAATTCAGGGATTTCTGTATTAAATGGACACTGTGTAATGGAATTGCAGTTTTATTGTGTTTCAAACCAATTGTACAATTGTAGGGTTTATTTTCCACATCAGATAACCACATTGTTTGTAAAACCGCCGCTGTAATGCAAAATGGGGACTTTGCTTTCACTGAAATAATCCAGAAATACACAGTTGAAACTCCCATAGCAACTTTCCCCTGCCATGTTACAGCTATCTACCTGCTGCTCCACTTGAAAATGACCCATTTCCACTAGGGTAGAACACAGAGTGGAAATGATGCAGTTTCTAACATCTGCAATGTTTTCTGTCACAGCCAGCAGTGCTGCTGTTGGGTTATGTTTCCCCATTTACTTCCCTTTCTCAATAGAATACTAACTATAATCTTCCCATTTGCTTTAAAAATCAAAGTTCAGTCAAAAGTAAATATAAATGGTGGAGAGACTGCTGAGGGAAGCCGACTCATTGTCTCTGTTAGCAACATGATTTGTCATGGCTTTTTTGCCTTGATTGCTCTTTCTTTTCAGGCAACTAGCTCTCTGGGTAACACAGGAAAAAGCTTCTACGGCAGGAACTGACACTGCTGCACGTTACTTTAAATGTGCAGAGAGCTCATGCAGAAAGCCCACTTCTAGAACAGCTATCCATTTAAAATTCATTATTTGTTCTTATACCATTCTATCCTCTCAATATCTTTGTCACTTCCCATGTTTTGGACTCAAGTGCTTTCCAGGGCTGTTTCTCACAGCTCGGTGTCACAGTAACCCTCTCTCAGGCAGTGTTTCAGCTGTGATGAGGAACCCCACAGGCAAGCCAAGAGTTAATGCCCCCCCCTCAGACCAGCCAGGGGCCCTACAGCTGCTCTGAGCTGCCAAGCAATTAGGCTTGTCAACATCCCTCAAATAAACTCGGGCAGTATTATCAAACCCCATTGTTACCTGATCCCCCAGAGGCTGGGGAGGCTGTTATATCAGGACTGCAAGCTGCAAAGAGCCATGTCTGCTTTCTTTTTTAATTCTGGATGACCCATCCTTTACCAGTTGGAACAGAGGCTCAAGAAAGATGGATCTTTTGGGAAAGGATTAAATCTCTCCTGTAATACCAGTCTGGTGGGAAATCATGGTGTGTTTTACTGAGGAACTGCATATAGAGCTGCTTTCCTTGTGCTTTACCTCAAAGCCTGTTTCAGTGGACTACCTTAAAAATAATGGGATGCAAGCTGCCATCTTAAGGAGAAAAACACTGCCAAATAAGAGTATTTATTGTTCCATCTAGGGTTGCTACCTTGGAAATACAAAACCCAAGTCACTTCAGACAAAGGGTTGCTGTGCAGGCACAGATCAGCCTATGTGTGGGCCAAACTGGGCAGTGTGATTGGAAAGCAGGCAGATAACAGCCCTACCTGAAGCCAAGGATGCGTTTGGAAGACTGAGTTCCAGGTTCAACAGTGGCACAATAAGCTCATGTATGTACAGAGACATGCAAAGCAAGAACCACAGTTTTCCCTTGAATACATTACTTTTAGCTTTAATTCTTAGACAGAGACACTGAAAATTTGATACGAACTAAGCAAAGCCAGTTTGTCTGAGTCTATAACCCATCTAAACCAAATACCCTAAAGTAACTTGATGATTCTTTCAGTTATATTGCATTTTGGTGGCTGTTGCTCTGTGGACAGCAGCAGCAAGCATCAGTGGGACAGGGAGGTGGGATTACCATGCCACCACAGTTTTGTTGGAATGGGTAAAGGGCAGTGATGTAGCAAAGACTTAGGGAAAGACACAGCAGACCCAGACATCCCTTAGAGACAGGCAGTACCCAGGGACAAAGATTGGCAAGCCTTGTGGCTGGATGAATGTCAGGTATCTCTTCCAGGAAAGGGTTTCAATTCTGAGCATTTGGGGTGAAATCTTATTTGTTTTTTTAATAAAACATAGTATGTTTTGCTTGAAATGGTTTGAGGTAGGTGATGTTTTTAGGAGAAAATAACTATACGTTCTTTCTAGAATGCTGAACAATTGCACGCAAATACTCATGAGCTGGCAACAATGCAAAATAGGCTTTCAGCTTTTGGAGTTCCTTTTCAAGCAAAATCCAGAAGTTCTGTGTAAAAGTTTGTGTTTAAAAGCAGAAGATATTACTGTCCGCAGGCAAAATAGAGAGATTAAAAACACCTGATACAAAGGAAAGAGGATCTTGCAAAATGGAAGATACTCAGGACACAAAACTGTTCTCTTTCAATGCATATCTAATACACTATGCATTCAAGCGGGTAAGCTTTATGTTAGCATGAACACTGCTAACCCTTTTATATGGGTGCAGAGGGCTGCCCCTGTAACACAGCAGCCGTGATTTATTCACTTACATTGTACCAGGGTGACTCTCGGTGTTCAAGTATGGTTTTTTGCACATATGAGAAATGATATTGTATCAAGGCCAATGCTGAGCTGCAAACTGATTTCCCTTCCCTACCCAAACCAGTTTGTGTTATATGTAAATCTAACAATAACAAAGATTCAAAGATCTATTACTCAGCGTCTCTTGATTTCCCTGTTTCATTTTGTGCCGCTTATCGATACTCTTCAGAGCTCAGGGCTGAAGCAACATAATGGGAGCCTGGAGACGTTGTCTGCAACTCAACTAGGGTCTTGGCATTCAGTAACAACACCAGGTTGTCTTTCTTTTTTGTCTTTTCAGAGCAAAACAGCTGGTGAGTGCTTGAGTGCATGTTGGTGGCACAGAACTTGTAGTAATACTGGCCGTGACTCTGGCTGCAGAAGCAGTTATAAGATACTAGCACTGAACAGAGAGGCACGATAGATAAAGGAGACAAAATGCAAACTATGCTGCTTTGCTGTTGGTCGGAAGTTACAGCTGTTTCAAAAGGCTCAGGGGTCTGCTCAGAGGCTTTCTTCCACATTATGTGCATGTCTTGCATGACTGAGTAAAGCCTTCCCCTTAACCTCCAGGCTTCTTTCATTTAAGTTTTCTGAAGCACCTTGCTATTACAGTGATGGAAGTTAGAGATTATTTAATGATGAACTTGGTGACATGTCAATAACATTTATCTGATTACTTTGGAGGGTGAAGAGGGACTCCAAGGGCTTCAGGGAAAAGCCCTGTTTGTTTCTAATGCCTCAAGAGGAATCCTTTCTGAAAGAAGGAGAGTCTCTGTAGAAGAGAGTTTTTTTACTGGGCTTGGCAGATACATATTCGTAAATGTACACATCAAATGCACATTAATACATTATTCACTCAGTCATTCAGATGAACTGACACATTTATTTAATTCTCAAAGACATTATAGTGTAGATCGACAGTACCAGTATTAGTGGGAGGCAGATAAAAATTGCATATTTGCTTTTCTTACTGTACTTCATATTCCCCTCTAAAGTACTAACTCTTGGCTTTGTTATTCACAAATGCATCCATCTCTTGTTCATGCAAACACAACAAACTGTCCATGCTGCAGCTGGTAGATCTATCAGGTAAATGTGAGTACTGACTTTAAATAGGTAAAATATAAACAGAACTCTTAAACCTGTAACTTTGACTCTGGAGTACATGCACACCCATGTGCATGCCCTAAATATTATCTTTAAGTTTCTAAAGGTGCTGACATTAAATTTCACAACTAGCCTGAAAAGCTCAGCTTTTAAAACTCAGATTCCAGTCTTTATGAATCAAAGAACTAGAATGTAAAATAACTTTATATAGAGTTAAAAAAGAGGGTAGAATTATACCAAATGACAGTTTGCCCTGCTCACTATTAATATGTTTTTTTCTGAATTCATGCACATTGTCTATAGTTACACTGGGATATGATTTTAAATGGTGTCAATCTGGAAGAGCTCAGTGGCTCCAGATGAATGCTAACATTACCAAGTGCCCAGTCAAATTTCAACAACCCCCCCCAACACTGATCATTCCAAGTCAATCCTGGGATGTATAAATTTCTCTGTAACAGGCAATATATTCCACAGCATGTGCAAAACTACCTGCCCACACATACAGCAATGTGTATGGTGAACTTTCATAAAGCACCCATCTTGAGTGCAGTGGATTCATAGACCTCAGCTTTGAAATTCCCCATGGTTCAGGTTAAAAAAATCCCATAAACAACTGTTCTGTCTCCAGCATTTATTCCTCAAACACCATTGTTGAGGGGTAGCAAAGCTCTGGTGAGGAAAAGTCTGTGTAGGAATATTGCAAGGTGGATTTGGGCAGAAAGGGATGTTTAAAATACAATTTGCAGATCAAGTAGCAGGAAAAGTAACAATAGATGTTAGTTTAGCGTGTCAAATTGTTCATTCCTGATAACAAACTAGTATATTTTCCTCTCAAATCACAATTCACTGTTTGTCTTCATCTCTATCAAGTTCTGTATGTCCATCAACATAATTTCACATACATTCACATAGGTTCTTTCTGAATAACACTGAAAAAAATGGGACTTAGTTTCTACACAAAATCCTATAGGAATCTCTGCTTTTCAAAGAGCCATGTCTGCAACAGAAAGATACTGCTAATAGAGAAGAAAATGAGACTTAAACTATCCTCAGCAAACATCACTGGTAAAGCTTCATTAGTATGTATTTTCACATAATTCAATTAGTGAAAATACATACAAATGCTGGCAGTGCTGTTCCCTACTCGGGGAGCATCGGTGAAGCTTTAAACAGATCTGAAACAAAATTGCATAAATGGCATGTAAAGCCCTGTGCATACAAAGATACCTTCAGGGTTCTAATAAATTCATGAAACTTTTTAAAGTATGATTTCCTAGCAGGCAATCACTTTTAATTAACAGGATCACCTACAGCAACACATGTCCTTCAAAAACTTACATTATTTTTTCTTTTTGAATTTCAAAGTTTCTGTAGTAAAAGTTGAATAGCTGAGTAGCTTAACCTCAAAAGGATTGCAGGCTTTTATGACAGTTATAAACCACTGTGGTGCCTTCTTTATAAGAAGAAAAGATTCTTAACACAACAGAGAAAGAAGGAAATCTCTTTTTAGTCATAGCTAGAAGCAAGCATTTCCTCCAAAGGTCAGAAAACTTTTCCTCAGTTAAAGAATATTTTTAAGGACATTGGAGGCTACTTGTACAAGTAATCTCTGGTAATTTGCCCTATGAATTAAACATATAATTTCCAATATTTATTATTTTATATACTTTTGCCTTTTATTGCTCTGAGCTGTCAATGCACAGTTGTGGTAAACATGGGGGTGAACTGGTGCAACTGGCTCCCATAATGAGCCTTACCCCAGAGAGAGCAATGAGAAGTTCATCTCTTTGTTTCAAATGAAATCATTTACTAGTTTCCTGAGCACATCTTTCACGGTTGTGTGTTTGAGGTGGTTCTTGCCACTAGCTTGGAGGCACGTTTCCATGTTCCAAAGCTGGCTCATCTTCTTACCTGCAGATTTAAAGTGATAAAAGTATGCCATATTTTGAGTTGGAAAGAAAATAACAGGAAAAACATGAGAGAAATGATAGTGCCCTAGACAAATTTTAAAGAGCCAAAGCCCTCCCCAACCCTCATTTAAATGAATCAAAACATTTATATTGGTACCTGGGAACCTTGAGCAGTATTCGTACAAATGAATGCAGGAAGAAGGACAACAAACAAATGTTATGCAGCTTTGGTCCAGGAGGTTTTACAGGTTATAATGTGTTGGATGCTATGTGTTCTCTTAACAGTGAGTAATGGTAAATATACTTTGCTTGATTTTGTGGCTCCCTTCTAGGTGACCATCCATTTATAACACAGGGAAGGTAGTAGAGACTGAATTTGTGTGTCTTAGCAGAACAGGCAGCCTCAAGTCAGTGATGGGCATGATGTCTTTTGTGAAAGTATCAGCATGTTTTCCCTAGGTGCATTGTCTGACTTGGAGAAGGGTAGATATGGTAAAACTCTGGGAGTGGAGAGGGGAACAAACACCCTTAGAGCATTTGAAAGCCCCACTCAAGAATTACTTGAGAGGCACAGGTGAGCTTCTAAGAGGTCCAAAGAGTAAAAAAGTGTGTTTATAGATCAAGCAGCCTTTCTGGCTGAAGGGATCATGGTGCTTATGGTGAGCCTGTGTTTGAAATGAGCATGTGAGGACAAAATCAGATGTCATTTAGTACTGACCGTGCTATAAATGATTGTGCCATGTACATACCAAGGTGCTCATAGTGCTGAGCATCATTTAGATGGGTGCATGCCCTGTGTGAACACACACGGGTGTCTCTGCCATGGTGTGAGACATCCCAGCCAGAGACAGCTTCAGCACATCTTCCTGTCTCAGCCCAGGTCCTTCTGCAGCCTGCAACAGGGCATCCCTCTCTGCGTGTCTGCTTTCTACCTGGTGTCATCTCTTTCGTGCATTAGACTGCTTTTGGAGCAGTGGCTCATTTTTCTATTGTTGTACAGCACCCAGTAGAGGTTGCTCTCATTTTGTGGAGGCCTTTGGTTTTTACAGAAGGCCAAATACAGAGATTTACTCCTAAGAATAAGATAACATTGCTCTGTACAGGGGATGCTAATGCTCTGAGTCTTTGAAATGCAGAGAAACTTCAGTCTGCAGTCATACACAAACAGTTATTGGACTGGTTGTATTTCTAATCAGTTCTGTAGACTGAATCTTGTTTTAATTTTGTTGAAATTAATGAGGCCTTGTGTAAATGTCTGCCTATCTGTCTACCTGTACCGCACAAAGTGTAACTCATGTCCAGTATACAATGTGTGTGTGCAGTTGTGTATCTAGTGTTGACATAGTTTACTGTATATTTTACTGTAGCCAGCAGGTGGATTATAAAGGACAACCACTGGACAATTAAAAAGCATTCAGAAGGACACAGCCACAGTACAGTCATCAAGATATGCCAAAATAAATTAGCATCATGCAAAGTTAGGCAATGTTTAATTCATAGACTGGGCCTATATTTAGCCATCTTATTATTTGCAATATAATCCCTTCATTTATTGAAGGTTAATGCCAAGTTTTTCTCCTGGGTGTTTGGTAGATGTGTCACAGGGCAGTGTAGCCCTTTTAATTTCCATCTACTATGAAAATACATATGCTCGTGGGTGAGTATGTACATGCAAGCCAGCCTGATGGAAGCACACTCAACAAAAACCAGAATTCCCTAAACGTTGTTGACACACCTTCTGTTATCCTGTTTTTCCTGGGAAAGAGCACAGAGACAGGAGAGATATTAGTAGTGCTTTATGAAAGAACAGTATCAGTGCCTTCATTAAGAGAATGCTGTTGATTTTGCAAATGTACACGTAAAGGATAATGACTGAAGAGAAGGCAAATCACCATTCACTTTTTGAGGCACTCCATGAGATGGTGGAGGAAAGTCTCACAGGGCACCATAGAAAGAAACCCTTTGAAAAGGATATGAAATGGAGGAAGAGGACTGGGGAACAGAAGAAAAAGCATCAAAACGGCAGAGTTTGAGTGGAGACATGAAAAGGTGGATGTCCTGAGACTGTATGTGGGAAATGATGTTTGTTCTGGTGCTGATGTGATCAAAAATAGAGCTGGCCTAATTGAATGGAGAATGTGAATATCCTAACCCAATTGAAGAGGGTAAAATAAACTGTTCCACTGCAGAGAAACTGGACTGGATCATATAGAAATTTAATATACTTTTGACAGGGTTTTGAAGGAATGGGATTTGGAATTAGTGACGAGATTTTGAAGGAGGAATACTTTTATATAGATCACACTGTCTAGGGATATACCTGGTGCCAATCATTTTGATAGCTAAGCACAAGAGAGCCTGGTTTTCAAAGGTGCTGAGCACACACACAGATCTTGCTCACTTCACAGGGAATTATCTTTTTCATGGTCCTTCAAACTTGAAAATCAGGCCCTAGGTTTCTGACCGTTAAGGAACTACAATGTTACTGTACATGAGGAAGGACAAATCATCAAATCATAAATAGGAAGAGAAACACGAAGTCTTTTTGGACACAGGATGAGACGTTTAATTCAGAAGATAAAATTCAACATTGTGGAATTATCTTAGTAGTGATATAGCGAGTGGGGTTCTTTACTGTCAGACTGAGAAGGCTCAAGGTGTTGCACTTCTGGTTGGCTTCTCCATCATATAGAGAGAAAAGGATGTGTAGACTTCCTATGGAAGTGTTACTCTGGGATCACATGTAGTTCTTATTTTCTTCTTGACTCTAAGCAAACAAAACTGACAAAGTGCTTTGTCAACAAACTGGCTGCCTCATAACAAAGATCATCAGGTATGGGTGCCATCAGACTGCAACAGGTCTGTACAGATTGCAGGAGAAACAAGTCAAACCTTACTTGTGCTTATATTCCTATACATCCATCTACATAAACATGCAAAATGGGTAAAATAAAAACAATAAATGAGCTCAAACTTGCTTATAGCTCTTCATAAGTGTAAACTACTCTGGCAACAGTGTTAAGTACAGTCCAAGGACCCTTCGTTTTGTAGAAAGCCTGAGTGAAGGCATCCAATCAAGTGTAGAATATAGTGGGGGTCTGAGTGGAAACACTGAGGCATATCTGTTGCCTCTTATAGTGGGTACTTGAGAAGGCACCAGTAGAGTTGTTCTCTACTCTTAGCTCTGCTATGTGACCTTCTTAAATCACTTCACCTCGATGCGTCTCTTTCCATTGCCACTTTCTATATGTCTTTTTTCTTTTTATTGCTAGTACTTTGCTTGAGAGACCATCTCTTACCTTGAGTTTGCATGGTCCCTGGAACTGGAACTTAACCCCACTTGCAGCTTTCTGTGTTGCTGAATGTGATAGCCAAGCCTAGAAAGTTTCATGTCAATGAAAAGGTTGGAGATAACGCAGCTTTCCTGAGCCAAAGTGGAATTAAATTAAAACTCAGAAAGGCAAAACAAGGTTTGGGTACTTTTTTGCCTGTGTTTTCAAATAGACATATATTCAGAACAGTATAGGCTTCCCTTACTTCTGCTGATTTCCAGGAAGTCTGACAGTTACCCTGGTGCAAGCCACATTCATTTCACATCCTCTAATTTTACTTGTTATGATTTTGTTTGTAGGTTTCAAGGCATTCCTCCTTGAGCTTAGTATTTAGACATAGGCAAAGCTGCAATTCTCTCTCCCTTGGATGTACTGACTAAGAAGTCTGTGTCCATCCACCATCGGACAGAGTTTAAAGCAGGTAGATGATGCAAGCTCTTCTAGACCTCATCCTGAAAAGTACTCATTGATTTCTGTGAACTAATCATAGAACCATAGAATGGTTTGGGTTGGAAAGCACCTTAAGATCATCCAGTTCCAAACCCCTGCCATGGGCAGGGATGCCTCACATTACACCATGTCATCCAAAGCCCTGTCCAGCCTGGCCTTGAACACTGCCAGGGATGGGGCAGCCACAGCTTCTCTGGGCAACCTGTGCCAGGGCCCCACCACCCTCACAGTAAAGAACTTCTTCCTTATATCCAACCTGAACTTCCCTGTTTCAGTTTTAATCTATGCCTTGCCCTTCTGTCACTTCAGTTTTGAAGTAGCTGCTGTGTTTGGTTGGCTCCAAGGAGAAAACCTGGAAAGAAAAATGGCTTTTTAAGAAATCAAATCTGTTTCTTAGGCTCCATGTTATCCCCCATTAAGATGGGCCATATGTGCCCTACCTCAGAGCAAGGATACTGATGAATGGAATAGCAGAGGGAAGGTGGAGACTGTGTTCCCTTTTACAGATTCCAGCACAGAGACAAAAGATACCAATAGCTTTAGGGCAGGATACATTTCTAATCAGGATTGAAATCCTAAATGAATGAATGCTAATGAATTATTACTCCTTTCCTATTAATTAACAGAGTTTCACAGCACCCTCTAGAGAACCCAGCCAGAACACTGTTGTGCTATACATGGCTTGTGTAGTTCTCCCCTGTCTTGATTATCTCACTGTTTTGTAGGGACAAGGGAGGTTTTGATACTTAGACATCCAAATGCTGGGAAACAGCTGAAATCAGTTGTTACCTTGCTAAACCAGCTGGTTCTGAGGAGAGTGGTGCCCAGTCTTAACTTCCAGCCATCTTCCCTTTCCTGGTTCAGCTGAAAGTCACTTTAATGGTTAACTTGATTCAATGCTCACAAGAACCAGAGAGCTAGAGAAAATCTGGTAGAAGAGGATTGAGGAATTGAGGAAAGGAAGGATTCACGAATGTCAGCAAGTAGCAGGAGGCATCTCCTCTAAAAATGCCTCATTGCAGCAAGGAGAAGTGCGAAGAAAAGTATTTGAGTTTCTACTTGGGTTTGCATGGCTGAGAGCCTGGATATTTAATTTCATGTAGGGAGAAAAGGCTGTGGCATGTGTGCAAGTATCAGCCAAGATGTAGCTGAGCAGCAGTAAAGCTAGTGCACAAATAAAGTAAAGAACATATAAAAGGAAATAAAGGGATGTGCCTAGAGATCAAATGTGGCATTTGTACAGAACCTTATTCAAAATGGATATAAATGCATCAGTTCCTCAGAATTATAGGTGAATCAAAGGAAAATTACAGCCAGGAAGATAAAGCAATCAACCAGCAGCCTTACCATGTGAGAGGCAGAGATGCAACTTTGAAGCTTCCCGTATGGCTTGCCAAAGAGCCAGATGTTGCAGGTGGAACAATGTCCTTTCTGGCTTAGCATCTGGTTCCTGTCGTTCTGATCCATAGAAAAAGGAGATGCGGAAGGATGTGGTAAAAATTATAACTTCATTTAAGAAAAGAGTCTTTTCTGATGCTTTTGTCATAAAATCATATTTGAAGTGAACATTTTTCTTCAGCGGTGGAGGCTATTGCAGAGAATGAAAATGTGATCTCTACTTTTCACTATAGTGTGCCATCCTGGAACCTGTTGGTTCCATTTGGAGCTGGAACAATTAATTTCTTGGCCAGTAAGAGGTTATATAGCCCCAAAGGGTAACAACACCCTGAGCAAGGATTTGGGATTTATAACCGCTTGGTTCTATCCATGGCTCTGTCATCCTCACAGGTGTGTTGCAACCTGACCGTACTCTAGGTTATCTTCACCTCTTAAGTAATGAGCTTTCTTATAAATGTGGATAAAATTATATTAATCTATAAAATATCTTAAGATATATAGTTGTTGTTGTTAGGAGTGAAAGCAGTTCAAATTCTGGCTTCCCACAACCTGTCTAGTCTTTACTGGTATTGCAGTTTCCCTTGAACATGATGTATCACCCAAATACATCAAAATAGAAAGCCAACATCATCAGTTCTTCTCCATTCCTTCCTCTCTCATCCTCCCTCTTCCTCTTTATACATAGTCCATCTCCAACAGGAAGAAACATGCAGTTGCTATTGTACTAGGGTACTTTGAATAATTGATTACAGTGGTTCTCCTTCAATTTAGTGCCTTTATGTTGCATGAAATCTCATTGCTATTAAGTTACTTCAGTTGTGTGCTCATTTATATTGATTGGTTAATTTGTGTTTTTCTCTTACTTGAATACTTTTCACCCCCAGTGTTGAGCTTGCAGCGCGTGAGAGTGGTGCACAAACATGAACACCTGTAGATTTAGGATGTAATGTCAGGTTCAGGAAGAGAACATTGCTAAGCAGCTCACAAGGCAAATGACAGGAAATATGAGTACAAATGAGTTGATCGCTGTGCCAAAACCCAGTTTTATGTGGCTGCTGGATCCTTGTGATAGTTTGCTGTGAAGGACAGCAAGCACATTTCTTGTCCTTTTCACGCATCACCGTCCATCAGGCCAAGAGCAAAGTCTCTGTTTGAGGTCAGGTTTGTTATTTTAAATCTGAACCTGTTTTGTATTACTCCAGAAGTTGTAAAAAAGACTATTGCTCCAAACATTCTCCATAACCACTGGAAAGGGGCTCATGAAGCTCCATATATGCAGCCCTGTAGGCAGTGTCACATAAGATAGGATATGACATGGTAACATAACAGACACTGACAGGTTATCCAAGTGCTTCCAGCAAGAAGGCAAGTATCTTAGTACCACTGGCACATCATTATAGAAATTACCAGTGAGCTATTGTCTACTGTAGGTTTGAGAAGGAGCCTCTGGGGAGATGAGTGTAGTTTCTGAGAGGAGTCAGTTTGTGGGAGCAGATCCCACTGCAACTGGGCCACCAAACAGAGATTAGCAATCGATGAATGTGTAACAGTGAGAAAGATGGTGGCTGCGAGAATCCATGGCAATGCTAGAACAGAACCTCAAAAGGATTTTGTCTTGTTATTTCCACCTCATGATCACCAGAATCAGACTCATGTTCTATGAGAAGCACTGCTGAATGCTTGTTACCATTTCTGAAAGCAATTACTGCAGTTTCTGTCTGACCTTCTGGCCCTCACAGTTAAAACCAGGTGATGTCCAAGGCTTCTGGCAGGGTCTGGGTGCTTTGATGATGTTAGCTCCATCAGCTTCCTCGCTTCTTCCTGAAAGGCCAGAGCTTCCTGCTTGACTTTTCCCACTAAATAAAAATGTTTATAACTAGATCCCTTTGTACCCTATAGTTATAAAAATGCTTCCCTAGATTTGGCATCAGGACATGAGATGAGCTTGCCCAAAAATTCACATCCAGGTTTTCTTTTGGATTGGAGTATTTGTCTCTAACGTGTAATCTTTTTCTCAGGGAGTGAAAACCTAAGTCAGGAGCAATGGAAATGGGGCCAGGCCCTATATTTGGACATATTCCTCCATTTTTAAATCATACAGAACCGTATTTGACACCAGTATTTTAACAGTCTGAGAAATTATACACATATGCCTTTTATAACTGCATTTGTTCCTATTAAGCCTAAATCAACATTCTCATTATAGATGAGTTCTTGTGTGCTTGTGGTTTTGGTTTCTTCCTGAAAGCAGTTGGTTGGACTACTTGGTAGTTGCCAGGGACTAGTCCCAGTAGGCAACTTGAACATAGCCACCCTGTTTTGAGGGAAAGAAGTTGGTGTATGTGGGCACCAGCCAGTTTGTTCCACTTGGCCTCTGAACACAGAAGCATCCAGGTCCTGTTTTCTTTAGTCGTACTGATCCAGCATGTGTGTCCATTCTCCTTCCTTCCCAGTCCTGCTATTTGAAGGCTTTGTGCCTCTCCCTGCCCCCCTGTGCTATTTAGTGCTGTCTTTTCACAAATACCTGTTTTAGGCTGCATTATTAATACTTCTCAGTGCTCAAAAATCAGAAGATGCTGCAGCACAGAGAATTATGTCATTGGCTTAAATGTTGGAAGATTAAAAATAATACCTTTTAGGCTCCTTTTATTACCTCTGATGGCAGGAGGGGAGAGGTTTTAGGATATATTGTGGTTGTACTTCCAAGCTTTCCTCTGCATCGTTGATGGAAATTACCTTTTTGTTATTAAATGTGGGTAGAGTTTCTCAGTGCATCATACAGTACCAGGAGTAGGGGCTTTAAGACTGATACAGTTGGCAACAATAATTTAGAATAGGGGACTATCATTAGTGTTATCTCCAATTTTGCACTTGTCAGAGGTAGATGAATGGGGTCTGTCCCTAAAGTTACTTTACCCAGAACTCTTGGGAACATACCACCGTAAACATGAGTTTGGGCTGTGTTTACATGGCACAGTGCAATGCTGTGTAGACAAACTGCATTTTGTCAATGAAAACTAATTTGGGTATCTTAATATGGCACTATATTTGTTCACTGTAGATAGACTCATTACCTTCTTTCAGCCTCTACCATAGTTTTTCTTGTGTGGGATAATGAAGGGGCTGCTGCAGAGAGTAATGGACAGTGTTCGGGCAAGCCTGATGCACTGACCTCCAGTGCAACTCCGTATGCACTTGAGAAAGAAAGAGCCAAATCCATTTAAACATCAAAGCATTGCTTTGGGAGCTTAAACTTTATGCTCCTGTTTTGAAGATCTAAAACTTTCATACAGCAGTTATGCAAAAATATGGTTGCATTTGTGCTGTTATTAGTGGACACTGAAATAGTTTTCCCATTTGGTTACAGTCAGAGGGGATCCATAGAATTGATTTCAAAGCTTAGGGGCAGTTTCTTACCCACATGAATGGTTCCAGCAATATAGCTTTATACTGAATGCAGAGAAGAATTGCTGGATGTTTATCTTCTCAAGTGTACTCTAGAAAACATAGAGAACTGTTCAGACAGACCTATGAAACTGAACACCTGATATCTGGAAAACACCACACGTACCTATATAGAGACAACTAAAAGGAAATCAGCAGTGAGCAGGGAATAGCACCTTTATCTCTTCAGACAAATGGTTCCATCTGAGCTCTAGAAGCTTACTGAACCATGAAGGTAGTGAAGCAGGGCACATAATTCATGTTTCAGGCCATTAGAATGAATTGAGTCTCCACAACTTTATATAAACATTATCTCTTTAGCTCCATTTAAGCTATGTGCTCTGCTTGAGTGAATGCAAACAAGATCTCCAGCAAACAGCACTTTCTTCAAAGCAGTAAATACTCTCACAGCCTTAATATTCGTGATGGTTTCTTAAACGATACTCTCAGGTCTTGGAGGAATTAAGTGGCATGCAGCGCAGGAAGGACAACAGCAAAAAGTCCATGCAGCAAGTAATGAGCAACTGTGGCTGCTTCTTCCAGGGAGTGGATTAAGTCATCAGACCTGCAGGAAAAGTGGACTCTCTGCTCTCACCCAGTAATTTCCACCTCGCTTCTGCAGATACAGAAGCAGATGTATCTTAATATGGTAGCCTAATGTGGTCATAGCTGCTCAGGCTCTGACCTGAACACTTAAATAAATGCATAAAGCACCTCCTTCTTCTAGCTCATTTTGTTGGCTAAGAGGTCACCCCCATGTGTGAGCTTGTTTAGATGCTGTGCTTCTTCATCCTGAGACCAATGTCATTCCTTACTTAGACTACAATGTACTGTTTTATCTTTACAGACCATAGCCACAGTCCTTCCTGATGTGTTATAAATTAGGCTTTCATTTTGCCACATTTTTTCACAATGCTGATTCTTGCAACAAGATTTTCCTTAAGGCTGTCCTTGGTTGGACATTTGGTGACAAACAGGAATACCACTGTTGTTTTTCTCATTCAAAACATCCCCATGGCTGTGAAGTATCCATGTGGCACTTTTGAGTGTACAGAGCCTTCATGGTGTTTGTGGGGTTGTGTTAGAGGGCATGGCCGACACTGGCATAGCACAGGCTAGTGGCAGGAGCAGCAAAGTAAGACATTTTAAGGGTCTGTGTTCTCAAGGATTTGCTGCTGTAAGCAAAACCCCTTCAGCCCGAGTGGCAGTTTGCCTGTGTGCAAGAGGCTTGTCTTGGGGGGTGTTCTGAGAATTTAACCTATTTACACACAGCATGGGATCCTGGGGAGGAAGATACTGGAGAAGTGTAAGGTATTAACGACACTGTGCTAGCTGGCTGTGCTCTATAGAAGTGGCATCACCCCCTAAGAGTAGATCATACCTTGGAGGAGGTATTTGCCACACAATTTCATTTAGGACTGCTGGTGTGACTGTGGCATGTGGGATGATGTAGTGGAAGCTTGCACGGTCCCTCCTGGCATGAGAAACAAATGCCTTAGCCTGAAATTGTGACTTCAGATTAAAGTGCCACATGCAGTTATTTGGTTTCAAAAGTTACTCAGAATGAAAACACATTTATTAGAGTAAGTGCGATCTGTATCTGATAAATGGGAACACATCTGGTCCATATCCCTGATACAAACCCCGCAGTATTAATTATATTGATGGTTAAAGCTGAGGAGTGAGTTGAACATTATTTATAGTGATCTTTGCTAAGTAAATAATTTTAAAAATGGCTTTCTAAATGTAACGTTTCCCTTTTAAGAAGCCCTACAGAATTAAAGAGGCTTTCCAATGGAACATGAAACATATTGCAGAGGGAGAGCCAGAAGCTTGCTTGATTAATGTGCGCGATTATCAGCGATGCAAATCACTTTCACTTATTAAGTCTTGTTTAATATCCTAATGAAGGCTTCCTGAGCAGATTTGATAATTCCAGAGAAAGTGACTGTGAACTAATGCCCTTTCAACATGTTGAGAATGAGCAATGCTATAAAGAAA
This sequence comes from Melopsittacus undulatus, assembly GCF_012275295.1. Classification (NCBI taxonomy): domain Eukaryota; kingdom Metazoa; phylum Chordata; class Aves; order Psittaciformes; family Psittaculidae; genus Melopsittacus; species Melopsittacus undulatus. Next base: position 115,525,390 of record NC_047529.1, read on the forward strand.
ACCTCATTTACTATAATTCCCACCAAATGTGATATCCTTTTCTAGACTCCTACCTCCCAGCAGGAGACAATTAACCTTTTCAATGCCAGAAGTGATTCCCAACGTGTTCCAGCTGTGAAGGCCAGCAGGTCAGGCATGAATGAAGTTTACCTTCCGCTTTTGGTCTGGAAAAACACAATTATGCAAACATGGCAAGAAAGCCCTGAGCAAGTCTGGGCTTTCACATGGGTTCTGTCAGTGGGTATAAATGGGCTTCTTACCTTAGAGAGAAGGGGTCTGCATCACTCGACAAAGCAGCGTGTCTCTCACAGGGAGTGCTCTATATCTTGCACATTAATTTGAAGTGGGTCTTTCTGAAGACAACCCAGAGATTCCCTACAATGAATATCTGTGTAATTAAACACTTGTCATTTCTAAGCCTTTAACAGTCATATTACTGTAGGAAGACAGGCTGAAAAAGTTGGGGCTGCTCAGCCTGGAGAAGAGAAGCTGCGTGGAGACCCCAGAGCAGCTTCCAGTGTCTGAAGGAGGCTGCAAGGATGCTGGAGAGGGACTCTTCATCGGGGACTGCAGCCACAGGACAAGGGGTGATGGGTTCAGACTGAAACAGGGCAAGTTCAGGTTAGATCTAAGGCAGAAGCTGTTCCCTGTGAGGGTGCTGAGGCGCTGGCACAGGGTGCCCAGAGAAGCTGTGGCTGCCCCATCCCTGGCAGTGTTCAAGCACTGCTTGGAGCAACCTGGTCTAGTGTGAAGCATCCCTGCCCATGGCAAGGGGTTGGGACTGGATGATCCTTTCCCACCCCAACTCTTCTATGATTCTCTGGTTCTGTGGTACTGTAGCTGTAATAGTCTACTGATAAATGAGGGTTAAAGGTGTGTTGTGGGAGGCAATGACTTTTTTCCATAGACCTTGTCTTGCTTCTAAATTTGGAAGTGGTGGGAAGTGATGGAAAATGGCACATTTTCCCTGATCCTCCCTTCACCCTCTCCATGAAATGTGTGCCTTCACATTACCAGCCTGTTCCAGGGTTAGTCACACCAAAGCCCTTTACAGGTGATGTGAGCTGAGAGCCTGCGTGGTCAACTCCAGTGCTATAAGCTTTGCCTTAAACTATGCCTTTCCCATCCAGAGCTGTAATCCAGCCTTTTGCAGTTTCAGAGATTTATGGATTCCCCCTTTAATTTAAAAGAACAAAACTAATATCAAAGATACAAAGAAATAGCTTTAATGAAAAAAAAACATAAAAAAGCCATTTCAACTTGTGATTATCTGGAGATTTTCTAGGAAAAACAAGGCTTATAGTTAGATTTGGTTTTAAAGCAGGCAGACCCCTGGGAATGAATCACCTGAGGGAGAGAAATTGGAAGGCAAAAAAACCTTAAGAATTTTGTGGCTATTTTTACTAGATCTGTATTAGGGCAAGGAATATGGGTTGGACTGTGCTTTCAGGAAACACCTTTTCTAATTCACATACTCATACGAGACAGGTTTTTAATATAGACTTATAATAAATACAATTTGGTGGTACACATCTCCCACGTGACTGAGAGCTGTCATAAAATATGACTGTAGGACTGGATTTGTATCTTTATTTCAGTGTATAATGAATTAAGAACAGCATTTCAGATAACCATAGGTGACGTGATGGATCTCAAAGACATAATCACATTTCAGCTGCTAATATAGTAACAGTAGTAAAAATAAAGATACTTTAAGAGCTTTCTTCATTAAAAAGAAAAGGCATCCAAGTTATATGAATCAGTGTCAAACTGAGAGGGACTTTTACACACCTGAAACATTGCAGCCCATCAAGGAAACTTTCACAAGGAAAGCATTTCAGTGTATTGATGTATCATATGTTTCATTTAAACATGGAAGGTAGTTGTGGCTGAAAAGTCCATGTGTGCTGCAGGAGTGAAGAACATGTAAGTGTGTTGTTGACTTTGAGCTGTCAAAGAACTATTACAGGTATGTCTGTTGCTGTTTGTGCTGGTGACATGGAAGTGTTGTGTTCACGTGAGAGAACTTGGTGGTTTGGAATTCCTGAAGAATTCAGCCAGAACAAATGTCACTTAAAAAGAATATCTAATGTCAGGTCAAAGGGTTGCTCCAAGGCCTTTTGCCATATAAATGAAAGTAGAACATTTAAGCAGAACAAAAACCAGGAGATATTTTAGTCAATTTTGCTTCAGAGTGTGTGAAACAGCTGCTTTTCCCTTTTTCCTTTGATACAACAGGGTTTCAAAGAGTTGCCAACATCTTTTTCATTAAGAATTTAAAAAAGATGATGTCCAAACCAGTTCTTAGCCCTTGAAAAATGTGACTATAGGAAAAATAAAGTGTTATTTTCACAGCCTACCTCTTGAAAGTTTTCCAACAGAGCTGTTGCACATGCACTGGCAAAAAGAGAATGAGAGTAGCCATAAAGATATGCACAGCATAGAGACTAAATAGGTGTAACTGGAATAACAGGGGGGAAATGAAGCTGAGGAGTGAAAGACTAAGTACATTTGGGGTCATATCATACGTACCAGTGTAATTCAGTTCCCAGATAACAGGAATTGGGACATGCATTGCTAATTCTCATTAACAGTTGTCCCTAAGGCTGTGACTGTCCCTCTCTGTTAATCGACATCATCTTCTCTTTGTAACCTCTATGTTACTGTAGTATAATTGGCTTGAGTAAACCCTTAGAGAACCCTGAAGTAAACAGTACCACTGTGTATTTGTGTGCTTCTGGAGGGGGTGTCCAAGGTGGGCTGCAGGTCTTATGATAGATGCAGGTGTATCTAAAAAACATCTTTGCCCCTTTCCTCCCTAAAGCTATGGTTATTTTGGTTGAAGTTCTCCATCATGCCTGCCCTCACAACTGATGTGGCCCCACCTGAGTGGGTTGTAGTGTGTGCTGACAACTGTACTGGTTTGGTTAACCTGTTGATTGACTGTGCAGCAATACCTGGAGGATCTGGCCAGGTCTGCTCTGGGGAGATGCAGTGTAGCTGCTGGGCTTCAGCTAAGTCAGTGTTCAACACAGGTTTGTTCCAAGTGTCATATATAAAATGTGCTAACTTTTAGTGGATGTTTTATAAATTAACCACACATCTTGAAAGAAATAGAGGCATGAAGAAACTCTTTCTACCTGCTGAATTGTTCATGTGCCAACTCCTCATCTTTTGGAGGTAGCCCTGTGTAGATGGGCTTTCTCCCTCTTTTCCTTGTTCTTTACCTTCTTACTAGAGGCACAAAAGGGCATTTGCCTCTAAGCTGATCTCATTCACATAGCCTGTATAATAAAAAGGGCTGCCTGCAAGCCTGCTCTTAAAAGACAGGTATCTGTTTCCTACCCCCAGGCATTTAATGTGTGTGAACATCACAGAAAGCTATACCTTTAGTGTGTAAAAGAATTTAGTACCCGTTGCCAGCAGTCATAAGTAAGCAAGTGAAACAATCCACTGAAAACCAGCCTGATTTTTTGTTCCACAAAGCTACAAAATACTAAACTCCTCTCCCCCTGATTCCAATGAAGGACTTAATTATTAAAGAATAATTCTCTTTGGAGGTACTAAATTGTTTGCAAGGGGTAGCGATAAATATGAGCCTCTTGTAGACCACTGTTTCTAGGTTACTGAGTGACTTAAAAGTATTCATGGCCCCCAGTCTACTTCCAAAGTGCTCCTGCTGCAGAACTTACTGTCATACCTGACATCCTTCCCAGTTTACACAAGAAGAGGGGGTTTGAGTTAAGGGACATGGTGTCCAAATCATCCTTTTAGCTACAGAGGTGTTTGCTATCTGTACAGACTAAAGCAGTGTTGAGATGTGGAGAAATCACCTATGATCCTGTATGTATTGGGTGTATAAAGAAGGGGGTCTTCATGAATACTAATCCACCATCTTTTATAATACCAGCCACACTGTTCCTTTCTTTTTTACCTTTATGAATATACTGTATTTCTTCATGTTTTCTGTTCAACAACACTTAGTGTTTTAAAGCGTATTGTGCCCAAACAGATAAACACACTATGCTGTCCAGCAGAGATTGGCTTTTCTTGTTGATCTTGTCCTCTTTTAGTATGAAATCATAGAAAAGTTTGGGTTGGAAAGGGCCTTAAGATCATCCAGGTCCAACTCACTACCATGAGCAGGGATGCTCCAAGCCCCTGTGTCCAACCTGACCTTGAATGCTGCCAGGGATGGGGCAGCCACAGTTTCTCTGGGCACCCTGTGTCAGCGCCTCAGCACTGTCACAGGGAAGAGCTTCTGCCTTGGATCTAACCTGAACTTGCCCTGGTTCACTTTGAACCCATCACCCCTTGTCCTATGGCTGCAGTCCCTGATGAAGAGTCCGTCTCCAAAATCCTTGTAGTTGCTTTCAGACACTGGAAGCTGCTCTGAGGTCTCCCATGCAGCTTCTCTTCTCCAGGCTGAACATATCACACAGCACCATCTTTTAGCAGCTATGAGTATTTCAGAAAACTCTGCACCAATCACTATTTGCAAAATAAATCTCATCTAATTCACTAAAATCCAGAGTGAAACTTTGGTTCCTTCAAAGTAAATGTACCCTTGACCTTAGTATGCCCAAGATTGTATATAGGCTGTTTATACATACACCTGTGTTTGTTGCTAGTAATCTCAGCCTGTTTGCTACAGAGGCTGAAATAAACCAGTGGCAAGGCAGTAGACCATAAAGATACATATACATGCAGATAAACTAATTTCCAGAGATTAAAGGAGAGTGAATTTCCCAGATGAGCAGTAAATTTCACCACCCACCTGTGGGGTGTGTAAATATAGATATTGGGTGGGAAGCAGGTTTTATTTTACTACTGACGCGATACAGTGATGAACTCTGACATGTTGCTGACTGTGGTTACTTGATAAGTGTAAGATGTGAAAAGCCAGCAATAACACTAGATGGTATCAGATCTCTAAAATAATATGTGTTTGAATGTGCTAGGTATAAATATGGCAGTACAAAAATAAAAACAGACAAAAGTATAGTTCATTCATGGAAGGAAAGGAACATCAGAGGAAACAGATCTTTTTCTGTAGGCTTTTAACAAGGAAATTGGGCACTAAAAAACAACTTTAAACTTGTGTTTAATATTCTGGTAAAGCCAACTGATGTGCTGCCAGAATTTTAACAGGCAAAGCTTCTGAGAAGTGCTCCTCCTTAGCTGCTGACCCTTATGGTGCCTTATATTTTACCTTGAATCCCTGGGACAGGCTGTTCAATGGAGCTGTGGCTGCCCCATCCCTGGCAGTGTTCAAGGCCAGGTTGGACAGGGCTTGGAGCAACCTTGTTTAGTGGAAGATGTCCCTGCCCATGGTAGGGCATTGGAACTGGATGAGTTTTAAGGCCCATTCCAACCCAAACCAGTCTGGGATTTATGATTCTATCAGACTACATGCAACCATTGTTTACTGGTCTATTCAGTAAAGCCTTATTTGGGCCAAATTGCTTATGGTTCTTTAGAAGGTGCATTTGATGGCCTCACATCATTGAGGTGCTTATGTGTTCACCTGCCTTCCCCTCATCTAGATGTCTTATGAGAGGATTTTCTAGTTCTTTCTGGCTTTGGGTGGACCAGCATGGTAGCCTGTTACTTTTCTGCATTATCTTCTGGAGGGTCCAACTTCTTTCAATGTAGTAAGTCATCATATTCAGGATTTACTTGCTCCAATACATCTAGATTTCTTAGATGTGTGCAATGACTTCAAGCTTCAGACCCAGAGCAGAAGGAATACATCTGTTCCTCCATCAAGAGCCCACATTATGCGGAGAAGTGAAACTGGGTCAAATTTCTGGGCACTATAAGTTAGAGCAGCTTCTTTGAAGTAAATGGACTTAGACCAGTTAATATCAGGTAAGGATCTGCTCTGCAGGATTCCTGGTGAGTGTGAGAGGGCTGCCTAATGAGACTCAGCAGGGAAGGGACTGCAAAAGAAGGGCTCTAAATAAGTGAGAGCCAACCCTTCTACTCTGCTTAAAATTGTTCTAGCTGATAATACAGTCAAGATCAAAGATAGGACAAGCAGGATATATCACAAATGGTCCTGACTGGGGGAATCCTAGGGAAGAACTGCAGGTTTGCCATCTCTACTGTTCCCTGTAGCTGCCTTTGCCCCGATGACAGTGCTGGAAGTCCCTCTTGCATCTTGCAAGCAATGCCTGTGCTTTCTCCTGCCCTGTTTGACATTGCTTCATCTAGAAAGGGGCATGAACATTTCCATCTCTCCTTATTTCCACTGATTTTGCTCTCCCTACTGGCAAAGCCACAAGGGAGCATGGATGCTGTAGGAATTCTTTGGGGTCAGGCCTAGATGTTTAGTGGTAAACATGGATTACAGGGATCCCAGGTTACTCCCAGGCATCTTAAAATATCCTGATTTTCAGCAAGTGCTTAGTATATTCAGGAAAAAAGGTTCCTTTACAATGTTTCTGGTTGAGCACCCAAGAGCAGGAGGAATTCTGTAAAGGATTGGTCTCCTTGTCTTGAGCTGGTGTGAACAACTGCTCCTGGAGCTCAGCTGGGGCAGGCAGCACTGGGAGGCAGAGCTGGGAAGCCTTCCACACAGGAAGCTCAACATAAAAGCAAAGGCTGAACAGGTGAGTAATAAAACCCTTGCAAATAGCAGTACCAAAAGGTTACAGCCATTACCAGAGCTTTCCCATTAAAGTTGTCTTCACTGAACCAGAGACCTGCTCAAGGATGTCTCTGAACCGCTCCTTGGAGTATGGACACAGAAAGGAATAGAAGAGGGAAGGTTCCCATATCGAATGCCATCTTGTTGCTTTGACCAGTCACCTTTTAAATATTTATGTTTTATTTTTATCTGCGTATTAGTGAGACATTATTTGTGCACAGGCTGTTAAAAACAGTTCTAAGGGAAACACACTTCCAGCTGGTTTCCTCCTGTTTTCCATCTGCTGTGTGTATGTGTCTTTGGAGGCATTTAACTGTTTCTTGTCATGGTAATTGGTATTTTCTCAGTGGTGAAGGTGGGAGGGGTGGAGGAGAGAAACCCTAAGGCATCTGTGTTTGTGCTCCGTTGATCTAAAAGCGATTATCCTGGTTATTTCCTGATAAACATGATGTGTTTTAAAGAAGATGGGCTGGGACAGGGGAAGGGGGTCGAGCATAAAGTTTTTAAGAGTTAACTTCCCTAAATTGTATCTTTGTATTCTTCTATTTATGCATCGCTTCTCTTTCCCCATTTAATCTTAAATATGTAAATCCTCAATTTATCTGGAATTACTTAGTGAAAGGCTGATGTGTGAGTGTGGCAGATTATAATATTCCATCGCCACCCCTGATCCTCTTTACCTCTTATTCTTTTCATAGCAGATCAAAAAAAAGCTGTATGCGTGCCACAAGAATATATTATTTTAAGAGACTTGGACTTAGAAATTGATTTCCTTGATGAGAAAAGGAAAAGTCTCCTTCTGACCTGAAGGGTCACTTAGTAATCCTGTCACTCCACATCAAAAAAGCTTTTTTATTTCTTTTAGTAGAAGATGAGAATATTTGTAAAAAGGAATTAATTTTTCAGATACAGTGAAAACGATGACTTAAAGAGACTTAGCAGATGATCGAGGGCTGTCCTATTCAGAATACATCTCCTGTGATTAGAACAAGCTCTGAATATATTTTAGGGTCAGGCAGTTTTAGATAGAGATTGGGATTTGTACTTTGGGATGAAACTGATCTTATATTTTTATCGAAGTACTTAAGGTTTAAGCTGTAGTCTTCCCTTTTTTTGCAAAGGGATTTCAGTGGGGTTTTTTAATGGGGATTGGTGCAAGCAGCCAATAATTTCCATGTATGGATTTTAGTTAATAGGATGCTTGAAATGAAATGACTTTCATCACCAATAATTAGGCTCAGCTACTAATACTTCTTTTATAGGACTTTTCTTACCTGATACCAGTGTAGACTTTCATTTTCTATTTTATTTATGTCATTACTGGGTATGTCTTCAGGAAATTCCTTTAAACCATATGCTTAAAACCCAGCAGTCCCAAATACTGTTACGCATTTATAGCATGCTGTTGATATAAGTAAGCACAATATACACAGGTGCACGTATGTACACGTCTGGTCATGTGTGGAGCCATGTGAAATGCTGGCTTTATAGATATACAGATTAAAAACCATTATAAGATGTACAATATATGAAATGTCATTTAAGATACATAATGAATATATAAAACATAATCATAGAATCATAGAATAGTAAGGGTGGGAAAGGACTTTAAGATCATTTAGTTCCAAACCCCCATAATATACAATAATATTTAATATTTAATAAATCTATTTCAGTGTGAATCTATTATTATCATAATTATTAATTCTGCATTGTATTTTATATATATGTAACCATTTGATAATCGTATCACAGGAGTCAAAATCTATGAACAAGATGCTCAAAGCATTTTAAACAGCCTAAGAGCTTTTGTGCAGGTGCACTATGAAATTGGAAGCTCACTATCCTGAAGACCTTAGAATTCTAATGTGTTTATACAATGATAATTGTTGTATGATGCTCTATATCTTTAACATAAGGTATATAAAGAGAAATTCAGATTCCCTTTTTGCAGCTAAATTGGCCATTGTCTGGACTGTCTGTTAGTTGCTCTAATTGCTGGGCTGAAGGCAGCAGCAAAATATTGCCACTGGTAAAACCAGTCTTGTGCAGAGGGCATGAGGTCCAAAAGCAAAAGCCATTATTGAAGAAGAAGAGATCTTTTAATTTGAGAACTGTTCTACCTGGAGAATTTTTCTTCTTTTCCTAGACTTTAAAAACCTGATAGTGTAGGACTATTCAGTGGAGGTTGCTAGCTTGTGTTACTGGCTGCATTTGGAGATCAGCTGAGAGCTGTATCACATTTAGGAGCTGCAAAGCCAAAACAAATCTGTGGCATGAACTCTCGCTGGTGATTTCTGGGTGAGTGTGCTCCCTAAATGCTGATAGCTTCAAATTGTAACCAGAGGATCCCTCCTGCTAATTGAAAAGCAGGGTTCCAGCTTGATAATCTAGTTTAGATCTGATGCTCCCACAGGAATCTGGAAAGAGGAGCTGATACTTTTAATCGTGATCACTGCGTTCAAGGTAGCAGAGGTCTAGGATGATTTTGCAAAGGTGGTAAAAGCCCTAATTTGAATCAAAGGGCTGTGTCTGTATCTAAACCAGATAATGCAGCCTTTACTAACAGAGATTAGTTGCATGAGTTGAATTTTCTGAACCTTAGAAATGGAACGGTAAATCTTAGAGCAATAAGTAGTACCAAAATGCAGGGAAGTTGTGAGCTCCTCCAGGGCTAAACAAGAAACAGGAAAAAGGATCCTTTCACCCAGGGAAACACGAAAGCAGGACATGTCCAGGCACCTGCCTGGCAACATTCAAAACAAGGGAGTTCAGGGGCAGTTTCCGAAGGGCAGAGCTGTGTCTGCTTAGTGGATGAGAAAAAGGAAAAACCACAGGATGAACATTTCCAGGAGTTCTGTGTTGCTTACTTCTACGGAATCGCTCTCAGTTAGTTCTCATTTCACTAGGTGCAGCCTGAATCACTCATGCAGGCTGGGATACAGCCCCTATCCCCCTTGCTGGAGCTCCCCCCATCCGAGTGCTCCTTTATCAGGGATGTCAGAGCGCACCCATCACCATGGCACTCACGTGCCCACCAAACAACGCGAGTAGCATCTGTCGGGGCCGTGTGTCCTTTCTTCCAGAGCCGGCCCTGAACTCGATCCACCCTGCCCTCTGCCTGACCCCTTCCCAAAGCCTCCCGCTGCCCGGGTGCCCTGCTGCAGCTCTGCTTTTCAAACCATCGCCCTTGGAAGTGCCTCCCCACCCTCGGCAGCGGCTGCTGGGCACAGGCAGCACGGAGCAATCGGCCACATGAACTTCCCTTTGTGTTTCGTTGCGCTGAAAACGGGACCGTCTCCCTTAGTAACTTTTGTGACACTATACGTGGAGGAGCTCATTATGTCAAACATACATTTTCCTCCCTGCTGGAAAACACGGAGTGTTTCTGCGGCCTCGTGTTATACGGGAATATTAACTCCTCTATTTATTGGCTTGTGCATCACTACTCTAAAGATCGCTGGAATACAAACTTACTGCATTTGATCCCAGCGGAAGTGGGATGCAGCTGCTCTCCGAGGCAGCCTTCAGAGCACTTGTACCTCTGTTTGATCAAAGACACTAAAACCCCCAAGTACAACACATAAATATTGAAAGGCTGTGAAAATAAACCCAGCCCACCTCTCAGGACTGAGAAGCCTCATGGCTGGGAGCTGTATGGCGGTGCAGGATTTTCCTATTGCCTCAGCAGAAGGGAAAAAGTTGACTCCAAGAATGATTTGTACATACCAGTTCCCTGAAAAGAAGAATGTGGGGCCAGTTCCATAGTTTCCGAATGAAATCTAACTTTCAGCCAACAAATTGAGCTGTCCAGGTTGACAACATTCAGGAAACTGTGCTTTTCTGGAGAGATGAGTGCAGCGGCAAAGATAAACCGGCAGGAAGGTTTCTTTGGAATGATATGAATTTAATGAATCATATCCACATACAAGAAAAAAAAGGAAATCTCAGCTGGTCTTAAATTTCAGGGAGATTTAAGTGATAAAAGGTATTTTCCCTGTCCCTTTAGATGTGTATTAGAGATGAGAGGCCTCAGACATGCCCTCCTGGGAATCAAGCTTTCCTTTTGCTTTCATTTGGTTGAAAGAAAGAAAGGGGCCAGGCACGCTCCGGGTCTCAGGCAGGTATAATTAGTTATTTGCTATTACTGGACTTTTAAAGTTGTCTACTCCCACTCTCTTTATATTAAATCATCTTATTTTTCGTAAACCCAGCACAAAATACATAGCACCCTCCAAAAGACGAGAGCTGCGCTGCTTGCCTTCCCCCTGCCACCCTCCTTGTGCATCCTCTCCCCTATTAACATATTGATTTATTTAAATTAAAAATAATGATCTCCTTTCCCCCTCTCCTCCTCCTGCCAGCAGCAGAGCCTGTCTCTGCTCCTTATTAACAAATTGACTGCAGTAGTGGTGTCAGGATGGCTCATTTAGTAGCTCTTTTGCCTAAGGTCCAGAAGGTTGGAGGAGGGAACAGCTTCCACACATAGATGCTGGCCCGGCTCCAAGGCTGACACTGCTCGGGTAGAAGGGACAGCTGCTGGAGACGGCACCGACACACTTAGCGGGGCCCTGTTTGGGTGGTGGGGATCTGCCTGCAAGGTGGAAACCCCACAGCAGCTCTTTATAGTGGGTGTGAGCAGAGCTCCACCACCCCTTTGCCCCATGTGTGTCCTCCTGCCCTCCTGTGCAGACAAGGAGCCTTGCTGGTCCTTGCTGAACCCAGCTGTGTGATGGGACCTTGCCAGTACCGAGCACAAAGAGCTTGTGCATGTTGCAAGCCCTAAAAATACCATGTAAAGCCACAGCTGCCTTGTGTCTGTTGACAACAAAGCATCAGAATGTCTTCTGTTCTTATTTGGCCCCGTCATTCTTCAGTTTTAGGGACTGCTCCATTCCCAGTTCAGGGAAACGCATGAAGGGCTCCTGATCTGTTCCTGCTTGTCAGCACGGTATGGGCATTCCCATTAACAAACAGGAGCCACGGGGCTGGAAAGATCAGCAGCCATGGATGAAAAGCTCCAGCAGGATCTGCTTATCTACCACCCCTTTTGTCTTTGCCATTTAGCTGCTCCCACCATGAGCAGATCCTGCTGAAGGGTGAGATGTGCCTGCTCTGGAGCATCACAGCCCTGCCACGTGGTGTCAGGGAACATGCATGTCACTAAAGGGAATTCTGTCTTAGTGACTTTGGGGGAATTCTCTTTGTCTCCTCCAACCTCTGGCAACTGCTGGTCTGGTGATGGCTTTCCTAATTCTGCTTCCCACATAATGCAGGGTCATCGACTCAGTGTCCGCCCTGCGAGCCTTGCTGTTTGTAAGGAAAAGGAAGCACAGAAACGAGATTGTGCTGCCCTTGTTCTGCAGCTGAGAAGTGAAGGTGTAGAACAATGGAGGGACTTACTCAAGGTCACAAACCAAGACACTGGTTTCTCCTCTTAAGTGCCCCTGCTTTGAGCCAGGAGAACCCATTTTCAGCACTGTGCCACCAGCTTTTGAGCAACTGCCTGATTCCACTGTTTCCAGTTAAGCCCTCAGGCTCCTTAAGTGGTAGTGAAAACTGCCCTGTGGCCAGAACTCTTCTTTATGGTTCTTTTATGCCCTTCACCCCTGAAGGGCAGCTGCTGCACAGAAAAAGCCCAAGGGAGTATGGAGGCTTACACCCAGGAGGAGGGTGATGGCTATTCTTGACGTGTGCTTAGTCACCTAAAGCAGATGGTGTTTCTGGTTCCTGATGGGATGACTTTCAGCTCCCAAAAACCTTTCAAGTTTGGCCATGCAGACATGCTTGGAAGAATGTCAGATGAGTACACATCTGTCCAAGACCTTTTACCAAACAGCAACATGAGTACAATTAAATTAACAAAAGGAGAGCTCACAATTAAAGCTGGAGCAAGTGCATGGCTTGCTTTCAAAGAATGGCTTGGAAAATGCTCTCGTACAAGGCACCCCATGCAGTTTACTCCTATTTCACCCTTTGAAGTTTTCTATTCTTCTTCTTGCATGTTGAAACATACTGCAGTAAGCAGAGCTGTAAACTTTACAAAAACTGGAGTTATTGATCTTCTACATCCTTCGCCATCTGCTGAGTTCTAGCGTCTAAAAATACTCAGTCCTTGCTCCTGCTCACATGGTTGTTGAGAAAATGCTAGAGCTGGTAAATCAGAAAAGCACATTGTGTTTTCTGGGGGGAGGGGAGTTCCATCAGGAAAATATGCTGTCTGAAGGGCAAAAATACAGCAAAAAACAACTCCAATCCTGTACTTAAACAGGCAAGAATGAAAGGAAAAACCAATTTATCCATTGTTCAAACCATAGGGAGAAGAAATGGAATCTGTTCACAGTGTTACTTACTTTTGAAGACAAGCCACATAAACTTCACACCTATAGCATACTATAAAAATGTATATTTGTTACATGCTTCAAAGAGCTGGGGAATGTGAATTCCCCCTCATAGCTTTTTGAACATGGAATCCAACTGAATGATTTATAGCTTGAAAATGTTACAAGTGGAGAGGACATGTCCACCTCCAGCATGTTAACAGCAAAAGTACTGTCAGGCAACGTGGGCCTTGGGAAATCGTTGTGGACTCAAAAGGCTAAAAGAGATGATCCTTATTTTGGTTGAGAAATAAACATGCAGGATGTAGGACTCTGACTTTTAGGATAACTGAGATTTTGAGGGCAAATAACATCCGTCTATTTCAAGAGGAGCTGTATTAGTAAATTCCCAGCTCAGCTTTAAAGGTCTCCGTTTCTCTCAGGGTTTGTGTAGGGTGCCCACAACTACAAAACCTAAACATGGCTCAGAATAAATTTCATCGCCAGATGGAGGTCCCTAGTGAAATCAGCTCAATCGCTCTGTGTTAGTTTGTGAAATGCTTATTGAAGTTTGAATGTGAACCCTCTGTGTGTCTCAGGGATGAGGAATTTGGTATTGTTAGAACAGATAAAGTGGGATATGCTAGCACATACTATTCCATCAGTATTGTTTACCCATTTATCCACGTGGCTCTTTTGAGGCCCAGTGACATCTGTCACCCAAAGTGACTTTAAGAAGAGAGAAAGAAAAAAGAGTGAAACTAGGAAATGAAGATTTAAACCAAAACTGTTTGAAGATGATCTCTGTGGAGAAGGAACTGTGGCTGCATCCCTTCTTCACTGCTTCATGAAGTACAGAGGCACCTGAGGAGTTCTATGTGTTTCCAGGATGCTTGGCTTTGGTTTTGAATCTTATGAGTATCAAATATGAATCATCAATGTAAGCAGACAAAGAGTTAGTTTATTTAATTCTATGTTCTGTGTTTGATGCTGACCAGCATCAGAGGGGAGGGCACCCAGCCCCCATAATTCACCAACACAGAACTTCGTCTCCCCATCTGCAGACCTGGCTATCCCATATTCTGCCATGAAGCAACTAATTATACACCCAGAAGCCCAAATCTCCTCTCAGTTTATCAGAGATCACCTCTGAAGTTCTGAGAGTACACTGGAGATGGGTGGGAATTTTCAGATGGAAGAGGTCTTTGTCAGAAAGTGCCAGATTGTTGGACCCAGAGTGGTAGGTTCACGGACCCACCACCAGAATGTAGGCAAAGGTTCCCCTAAACACCTGCCCCCCTGCTCATTTTCACTTGGTGGGCTTCCAGGGCCTGTAGATCCAGGGCTTCTCCATCACTTGGACCACTTTGGGGCCTACAGCTCCAAGGCAGCCTGCTTCAGCACCAACAACCATAGGGCTCTGACACGGGGCGACGAGGCTGAGCATCCTGGGAGAGGGGAAAGCTGGAATCAATCCTGTCAGGTTTCAGGTTCATTAAACCAATTGTCATGATTTCCTTCTCCGAACTTCCCTTCCAAGGGAAAGTTTTAAATGGTTATTCTGAAACAGAAAAAAACACCCTTATTTCCCCCAGGCTCCCTAAAGTAGTGCTATTCCAGTTGTTTTGAACCAGTCTGTGATTTGGTGTGTGATTGTGCACAGAAGCTTACAGCAAGTTTCAGATTTGGTCCTAAATGGGATGTGACGTTTGGCTCTTGGCACAAGTAAGGAATTTCATACAAAAATAAATGAAATACTAAATACCTAGGTCAGGATTAGGCTTAAGCACAGATTGCACAGTGTATCCAGGAGCTCAGGTACTTGTACTGGAGTACCCCTTCCCCAGAGCCTGCTCAGCAGCCATGGGGTAAGTAACCACCCAAGTTTTCTGGCCTTGCAAGTGAAAAAGAAAGAGACTCTTAGAAGTTCAGTAGCTGAACTAATTACCCACAAATGATTGCCTGGGGTTGGATCATTTATTATCTCATCAGCATTCAGTGCCACTTCCATAGGATGAAGGAGAAGGAAGACGGGAAAAAAAAGCCCAGAAACATGAGAAGGAGACAGATAAAAGGAGAGCAGTTAGAAGGGAGAAAAAATGCTTCTTAACTCTACTTTTTCTCTCTAATAGATCCCCCTCCCAATCCACTTTAAGTGCAGCAACTGGCATGTAATGAGTTCTGCAGGGATGGAGCATTGGCAGCAAGCTCAGCGATGTCTCACTTTGTGTTTGACTAGCTCCCCAGATTCCCCAAACCTGTGGGAGCAGAAGGGACAAGTGGAGGCAGTATCTTTTTATTCATATGTATGTATACATATTATACACACATATTTATGCACACACAGAGTGACAACATTGAGATCATCAGTACTTCTCAGGACCTCATTGTATCCATTGGCTGGAAGAGCAGTTTGGGTTGACATCAAGTTTCCATCCGGGCTCTAAAGCAGAAGCACTTTGGACACCAGTTTTGCTAACACAGAGATCTGCTCTCTGGAACTGAAGATGCCTTCTGGAACCACACCTGGAACATTTGGAAACGGATTTGCCTGGGGGGAGTCACAGCTGAAATCTCAGCTCTGCTAACAAATGAGGTATTAAGTATCTTCTCTCCTTGCACTGGATCTCTTTATCTTGGAGATGGTCTTCCACAGGCTGCCAACTAACTGAAGACCGATGGGAAAGGGCACCCAGTCATCCATGTGCTTGACTTTGCTGCAAGACAGCGTGTCAGCCCTCCTTAGAGCTGCTGTGGGTGTGCTTGCCTGCCTGGGTAGTGCTTTCCTCAGCTCTCTCTGCAAGCTGTGGTGTTCCAGGAACTTCTGCCCTTTCCTTTTGGTGAGGTTTTCTTTCTCTACATGCAGCAAGCCAAGGAAGAGATGGCTTGCAGAGAAGGTGCTAGCAAACCTGGCTCTTGCTCCCAGTGCATTCTTAACAAATGAGAACATCCTTCCAGTAAGCCATGTTTGCATTAGATGGAAATGTTTTGGCTTCCCTCCTGTCCTTGAAAGCCCAGTGGTGTAATAGGAATTTGGGAAATGCAGGCTCTCAAAAGTAATGTAAAGAACAGATCCACCTATTCAAATGCAAATTGCTAAAGAAGAGAACAAGGGAATTATTTTCTTCACCAAAAAAAACCCCAAACAAACCAAAACCACCCAAAAAAGACAAAATCATTTGTTCTTTTTAACTTAGGGCCATGTCCCACAGTTTATAGATGATCTATGTGTCAAAAGTTCTGTGTTGTGCTGTCTCCAGCTTCTCTTATGCTGCAAGACACTCACTTGAACAGAGACTGAAGCAGTTTTCTGTCTAAGGGTTAGTGTCCCACACAGGCCTGTCACTCCACATCCTGTGGGGGTAAAAAACCTCCTGCCTTTATGATTGCAAGACTTGACAGTAACATCTGAAGATAAGCCAAAAAGCCATGCAATGAACTCAAATGCACACTGGGAACAGCGCATGTTTCTGCTGTCCTTTGGGCTGCACTGGACCAGCCCAGCCCTCTCTCAGACACTTTGTACCTCCAGCTACTAACACGGAATCTCCATTTACTCTAAGGATACTCCATTGTGCTCTGTGAAGTGCCCAGCAATGGCAGGGTACCGGCGTGGGGATGACTGAAGAGATGCAAATGGCCACAGACCAGATGGGTCTGTGTCATAGAGGGTCAGGGTCATAGAGCTGTTCCTCACACTAGCACCACAGGCTGCTCGTGTTTGTTTCATACGTACAAAATGCAGGCAAAATGAGAACTGTGTCCTTTCTACCCACTCCCAAGTCTAAAATAAGAGAGGAAATTCCTCCTTATATTGCTCCAGGGAAAAAAAGGGGAAAGAAAGAAAAAGATTGCAAAATTTGGAGGACAAAACTTAAGAGTTTGTGTGGTGAGACTGATTTTTCACTGTTCTTTCAATGTCTGTAAAGCATTCAGAAACCGTGTTGCAGCGCACAGCAAGAATGCCCATTTCAGAAGCAGCAAGGCTCTCAGGTACTGCTGCAATGAGCTGTATCCTCTCTGTAAAGATGGGCTCTTGATCTTGGCCACAAGCACAGTTACTCCTTCATCTTTGCTGGAGATGGGCTTGGTTGGGCACCCAGTCCTACAGCTCCAGGAGTCTGGTGCTTTGCTATGTTCCTAATGTTGAGACAGACACAGTCCTTGAGTCAGAACAACCTCAGAGGTGAATACATTCAACAGGGCAACTTGAATGACACTAAAGAATAAGACCAGTTTATAAGAGCATCTTTTAAGGCACTGGATACTCAGCTTCTATGTCTACTTCATCTGTCTTCTCCACACAACTATTCTACCTCATTTTTGTAGTAATCAAAGAGATGGACATTGAATATATGGATTATTTGTAAGTGTTTATTCTTCTCTTGGCCTCTGCTTCCTGGGTTTTTCTTACCCTTACTTCCAATTCCTAGCTCTGTTTCTTTTCCCAGACAATCAGGAGATGTTTCCCTGAAATACCTTAGCCCTCAGGCACACACACCCAGGAGATTAGAAGCACAATATCTAAGCTACAGTGCATATTCCCCTGTTGTGTGGTGTATGTCATTTGTGTGCTGTAAGGCTACTTCTCTCCGGGGCAGTGAACCCTTTTAAAGCGGTTTGGAAGGAAAATACTGGAATGTGGTTTGGAGAGGGGGGCAGATGTATTTTTAGTTGTGGGGGTGAAAGGCTGATTCGTTTTTAATGTTGGTGTAAGAAGCTGTTTTGGAAAAGCAACTGGTACATCACCTAGAGAGGGAGAGACGGGTGCTGGGTGCCTTTCAAGACCACATTGCAGTAGCATAGGCAGCAATAAGCAAACAGCAGAGGTTCCCGAGATGAAGGAAAAGCCCCTTTTCCTTAAATCACAGGGCATCCCTGTGCTCTTCCCGCACCATTCCCGCAGCAAGCCGTTCTTCAGTCTGTCTGGAAGTCGGGTGAAACAGAGCTTCAACAACGGGCCGAGGATCTGAGCCCCTTCCCCGGCCGGCCGGGACCGAGCGGGCGCTGCGCTCTCCGCTGCGCTCTCCGCTGCGCTCTCCGCTGCGCTCTCCGCTGCGCTCTCCGCTGCGCTCTCCGCTGCGCTCTCCGCTGCGCTCTCCGCTGCGCTCTCCGCTGCGCTCTCCGCTGCGCTCTCCGCTGCGCTCTCGGTGGCCGCCGCTGGGTGTCAGTGAGCCTCTGGTTTCCGCTCCCGTCCGCCGGCCGGGAAATGCAAAGCACGGCGGCGGAGCCTGCCCGCGGGATCGCTTTCAAAGCTTCCAGCGTCATTTAGAAAGCTTTTTTCTTCCTCCTCCTCTTCTTCCCTCTATTGGAAAATATTTAGATTAGATTTACACTTAAGACGGCGACTTCGCGGTGACGGCGAGGTTTTGAGCTTGAAAGACAACCAAACAGACCCAAATCCATGCAAATAGACTCAGAAATGGTGATTGTAGTATGTAAAATGTTGTTTTGAAATGTAATTTAACTCCGGTCTGGTCAGATCCACAGGCTGATACTCTAATCCCAAGTGAAGCTTCTCGTTGATTTAAGAAGCTTCTGTTGGGCTGTTTTCTGGACATAGGAATAAAACCAGAAAGTGGATAGCTTTTTCTTTCAAGAGTTGAAAGCAGCACTCATTTGAGGGTTTAAGTTTTAGAGAATGGGGATTGATCTCCTAACATCACAGAAGGAATCTGGTGACAAATATCAAACCCTCACAGGATATTTCACCACTCAGATACATTAGTGACCATCTCTTTTCAGGGCTCACAAACCCACTCATTGCTTATTCAGTGGCATAAAAGTAACCCTGGAATTTGACCATGAAAAGCATAGGATTTGGAATAGAATTCCACCTGCCTCTTTAAAAACCTTACTGAGAAAAAGCTGAGACAAGGAAGAGCTCCATCATAACCCCTTGCAATGTGCTGAGCCTCAGCTACCTGTAATATTACCTGATAATTACATGCAAAGACCTGGCTATCAAACACCTGACCCAACCTTGTTGTCACCTGGTAAATGTCAGCACAGAGCAGTTTTCACCACAAGCCCAGGTATGGGAAGAGAAGCAGGGGAAGGAATGTAATTGTTGTCAATGAGAGAAAGGGTTTCAGTGTTGCTTCTCCCACTAAAAACCCTTTGAGGACCTGAAGCTCAAAAGCTTTTGAAGAGGCTGTTTGGGGGGAGAAGCACTTTCAGTTGTCAGATTATATGGAGGTGAAGCCCAGTATCTAACTCTGCAGATGTGTTCAATTGGTGGGACAGAAAGCAAGCTAACAGAAAAGCAGAGGTTTTTCTTTTTCCCATCTTCACTTCATATACTTATTCTATGAGTTTTAGTGCTCATTAACAGTGGTGTTAATAGTGTATATTGGCAGTAGTGGTTTATGCATATATAAACTTAAAGGATCCTAAGCAATTTACCATAGACTTTGCAGCTATAGAAGTGATTTACTTACTGTGCAAACAGCTACCTTTAGGGTGAAAAGCAGCAAGTGTTAGAGATCATGCAGCCACAGTACCTGATCATTTAGCATTGGACATTTCTGCCATGTGGAAATCATAGAGAAGCAGGAAGTCATCTCATAACCCAGAAGGAATGTGGCAGGTAACATCCTTGCCCCAAGAAGCAAAAGAACCTACCAAAGCCACCAGTTACAACATCCTGCAAACACTAGAAACTCCTGATGTCGTTTTCTCCTACTGAATTGCAAAAACCTCTTCTGTAGCATTTATATTTTCCTTTGAGGCTTTTCATCCAAGTCCTGGCTGGAATGTGTAACTTGTGAGAGCTGTCAGGATCAGAGCCCCAGGTGGTACAGCTGCAGGCCATGTTTAATAGTTAATGCTGAACAATGTTGTGAGCTTTGTATCCTGTTATTCGTGTGCTATTGGAAATTTGTGATATTTTAAACGCACTCTTGAAGATGGGATGAAGTCTCAAGAAAGAGCTTCTGGTTCTTACCCTTCATTCTGCAGCTATGGGAAATACTTGGGTCTAGCCTTGCATTCTTGAATGCCCCAAGCAGATGTTCTTCAGTTACTGCACTCCACTTGATGGGATTATAATTTGAAAGTCTGCTGTAAACTTTATTTTGCTCAGAAATATGTATCTTGGGTGCAATGCAGAGTGCACAGTACGGGTGCAAGACCTACATTCCATTTAGGTTTACATGCATGATTCCTCTTGATGCAAATGGAGCTGCTTGTGCATCCGAGATGGCTGCAGCTGAGAACCTCAGCTGTGCTGCCACTGACCACAAAACACTTCCTTCTCTGTGGGTCTTCAGTTCTGCCTTTCAAGGTGTAAAGGGAGCTGTTTAAACCTCTTCTTTCAGAGCAACTTGTTCTTGCTGGGCTGATAATGCCATGAAGGGTGTTTGAAAAGCTTCCTTTTCTGTTCTTGTGGTAAGAAAGATCAGGAGTAAGTAGCAGACCAATGGATATGCTATGTAAGCCTTGCTAAGGTGAGCAGAAGAAATGGGTAATCCTATCACTGAAGCAAAGGACTGCTAGAAAACAATACTGTTCATTGGAGTACCAAGTGATGTCTAGTTCTGATCTGGGAAGGTGTCAGTACTGAGGCAATGCAGGGTGGAACTTTAACAGTGATGAAAGTCTGCAGAGACAGCACAGGGAAAGAGGCAATGTGCTTAGAAGGATATGTGCAACAGGACAGATCAAAACCTGCTTTGGGCTAAGAATGAACACTTTTCCTGTTGATGGAATCACAGCTTCTGAGAAGAAATGTGATGGGAATGTACTCTTCCTTTCATGTGTTCAATTGGCCACTTGGTAATTTATAGCCTCTATTGCAATATCCATTTTTCCTCCTTTCCTTTCTAGAAGCCAGGGCCTGCTTTCCAAGAAGTGGTTCAGCACTGGATGGTCCAGGTGCTATGCTAATCAGATAGCTGTTATTTTGGGGTGGGTGGGTAGGTACAAGCTGCCATTCAAAGGAACATGTGTATATGGATGGCAGGAACTGGTTGGCCATGAGTAGCTGCACCTGCATGTCTGGGAGATCAGAATGATTGTAAATGCTCCTCTAGTCCCATATAACAAGAGTCCCTGTCTCTCTCCCTTAATAACCACAGGAGTGCGCATCCACAGTGAGAGATATCCCGTACTAGAGAAACAGAACCAATAACTTGGAGGAAAAAAGAAGGTGCCATTACCTTTGTTTTACAAAAAGTGAGCAGAAGATCAGAATAGTGGCCACTCAGAGAGCCAAGACTGAATCACAGGTCCTTGAGTCATGAGATTCCTGTCTTCTCTGTAGCTGTATTTATGCTTTGTTAGAGACTCTGGTATCTCTGATTTGTCATGAGCCCTCATATTGGCTCTTGCCTTTTTTCAACCATTCTTACTTCTGTTTCTTTTTCTCCCCAAGGCTATTTCTTTGAAGCAATCCCATGTCGGTAGCAGACTCAGAAGACCCTTTTAAACATGACTTCCCATTCATACCTCACATCAACTTGTTTATTTCTTCCTTTCTGTAGATCTGATTTTTGCCAGTGAAGAACTGTGTAAATAACCCTAATGAGCCTTGAGAGCTCTCATTTGCTTAGAGAGATTAGAACAAGCTGGGAAGTCTCCAAGCACATGGGGCAGAAGGTACAGAACATACCTCACCTAGAGCTGGTCAAATAATTATTCCCAAATCCTTGAGCTGATCTAACAAGACCCTTTGTGTGCTTTTTTATGTGTTATTTGGCTGTTATGATTGGATTTAAGTGGTTTTTTAAGCAAGGTTGGATCTACAACTTCTTCAAGAGCTGGTCAGTTCTGAGTGCAGTTTGTAAGCTCTTCTGTGTGATTGATCACCTCAGTTCTTAAGGATGTGACAAATAAGTTATATTTCAATGTGAATGATTAGGAAAATGCCTTTATTTCCACAAAACTTCATCTACACAGGTGTTCGTGAGTTTGTTTTACTGCTTGCACAAAAAGGCTTACCTGAATATTCACTGCCCCCCTGAATATTCACTGCTAAGGATAAAGAGGGGCTGTATCTGTCAGGAAAGCAAAGGCAGGGATGTGGCAGCACACTCAGCACATTTTGTTTGCATGTAACTAGCCTGTTTGCTGCACGGTGCACATTGCACGTGGGTTGTTTCTAATGACATCAGGATCTGCTAGTCCCTGCAGTTGCCCCATGGATCAAGTGCTTTCTGAGTGGACAAGGTGGGATTATTCAGTATAAAAGCATATAGGGAAAACGTCCTGGAGCTGCATTTTCTGAACAGGATCTCTGTCCCTCTCTGCAAGAGAATGAGTCTCTGTTCCACTTCCCCTGTATTATCTTACCTACCCAGCTCCTTGGGAACTGCATGGCTGAGCAAGGATGCTTTGCTGCTCGAACAAAGCCTGGCATTGTCCAAGGGGCAGGAACACAAATCTGGACCTTGCCCCTGGAAGAGAGTGGAGTGACCCTGAACCCGAGCTCTCCCAACAGCAAAATGCAGCCACTGATTCTTTGACCTAGGGTTTGTTCAACAGCACCTTTTGAGAGATGTTAACCTCCAGCCACTGCTAGCTCTATCATATGTGAAAACAGAGCAGAGCTCCTGTTGGCTGTATGGAAAAAAATGGGAATGAAATTGGTTTTATACACTTTACCTTTTGGAAGACCTCAGCCCATGGGTGCTGGAGCAATTCTTTCTGTATAGCCCTGGCTGACTATGCTCAGCATAACCCTGAAGTCTAACAAACGCTGACCTTGCCTGTAAAAGCAATACATTGTTTTTAAACATTAGTTTCCTATTCCTGACAGATAAGATGAAAAGTTAACAATGAGTTAAGGCTGTAAAACGTTGGACGGAGTTTAGATTTCACCTCTGTTTAACTTTTTGTCAACAGATTGGCATTTTCCTCCCCATTCAGAACAGTTGGGTTTTGCTTTCAGCGCTGAGTAATAGCTCTTAGATGCTCTCTCACGCAGAGATTTGAGTTCAATATTAAAGCATTGATAACACTCTTATTATCAGAAAGACGTGGCCTATGGGCTCAGAGGGAATCTAAAACAGCATTTTCAGCGCAATAAAAGAATAGTTCTACATTATGTGACATGAAGTTCCCAGATATATTACTTAACCAGATCACGCCATGCTAGTAGATTCAGAGCCATGCAGGCCTGCTAAGCCTTTCTGAAATGACTTCCTTTCAAGAAAACAGTGCCCCAGTGCAAGATATCTTTGCTCACACACTGGGTGTAAATTGCTGCTCCTGCACGTTAAACAGCACAGCCAATGCTCCCTGGGAGAGGCCATGTTGGTTCATCAGGGTAAGGGAATCATGCCGCTGGGACTTAAAGAGTTAATGATTTTAGCTGGGGGCTATGTTTCAGTCCCTCTACTTTGTGCTGTGCTGGAGTTAAATGCTGTTGAAACTAAGTTAAGGGCAGTGCTGAATATCAGTATATCCACTGAGCCAAGGAGATCCATTTATTTTTAATTGAATTAAATTGCTCACAAAATGAAAGTAGCATACTTTCATTAATATTTAATTACTTACAGTGTTAAACAATGATCACAAAGAAAACTTTGCTGGTGCCTTTTCCATATCTGTATTTTCCTATTACTTTGTTGCATGGGATTGTCCTGCTGGCCTGCCTGTGATTTGGATGTTAAAGGCTACTAAGGCTGAGTGCTACTGATGTTTTCAGCAGGTGGGGGACCAAACTTGGGCTTTGGTGCTGAAGCTGCTGTGGAACTACATCTGAGGAAAGGAGACTGGGAGATCTGCAGCTAGACCAGAGAGAATGGCTCTGCCCTCACAAAAAATGAGGCTCGCCTTAACACTAGCCTGAAAGTCATCCATAGAAACATCAGCTGCCATAGCTACTGCCACTACTTGTTATTTCAGTGAGCTCTCAGGTTGATGGGCATAAAAGAAAAGGATGTGGGGTTTTCCTTTCAATTCAAACCCCAAATTCAAGCATGATTTTGAAATCTGTGAAATTAAAACCAGGCTCTGCTCACACATTGCCAAGGAACAGGATTGCTCAGGGGGTCAGTTATGCCTAAAATTGGCTTTGCAACACTAATCTGATACCATCAATGCAGCCCATCATGTTCTACAGTGGGATGCTCTAGATGCATATATGTATCCTTACACCCACTTGTATTAAACTCAGCTGAGTACTTACACAAAAAGCTGAGGTGGTGTAATCACAGCAGGTATCACCATGGATGAAGTGGTAAATGCTCCATCCCTGGCGGTGTTCAAGGCCAGGATGGACAGAGCCTTGGGTGACATGGTCTCATGTGAGGTGTTCTGCCCATGGGAAGGGGGTTGGACCTGGATGATCTTAAGGTCCTTTCCAATCCAAACCATTCTATGATTCTATGGTGGTATAGACCTGGCCAAGTTAGGAAACTCCTCTCTATGTTTCCTCTCTTACACTTAAAGGTTCATAACATTTATTTTTGTTGTGTAAAAAGAACATTTTAAATTTCTTGTTCTTTTTAACATTTATAATGTTCTTTTTAGCGTAATCCATTTCAGACAGAAATGAACCTAATCCCACAAAAAGACTGGAGCTCCAGAGGTATGACTGGCCTAGTTGCTTGTGATGGAGCTAGGCTGGTTTATCTCAGTTTGGCTTTTGGCAGTACTGAATAGGTTGAACTGAGGCCATAGCTTCAGAAATTAAGTATGTATTTTATATCCTACTTATAGTCAAAACCAACCTCTTTATTTCACAGCATATCCTAATATTATTTATAGAACAGGTAAGGCTATTAAACCAGAGTAATTAAGTACAAGAAGCAACTTCTATGTGAAGATGATATATTATTTTCTCCTCAAGCACTGCCTGTAACTTGAATGTTGCTGAAGAAATTGGCTCCTCATTGCCATGCTGACTATGTCTGCTTGGTTCAGAAAGCATTTATTACAGTAGGAAATGCCATACCTGCTCTTTCAATACCACATCTGGATGGTGAATGTTAGCAGCACATGTCTTTTATTAAGGCTTAGGTCCATCTTCACTCAGATCTGCTTTTCAGGTAGCTCCAGGTGCTCAGGTCTTTCTAAGATGTGAGCTTTCCCTGTCTTGGAGGAAGGAAATGGTAATTCCTTGGGGCTCCCATTGGAAAATGAAGAAATCATCAAGAGAAGGAAAAATGTCAATAAGACACTTCAAGCAGCACAATTCCAGGCACTCCTGCTACTTTCAGTGTGTTAAAGTCAGTTGGCCTTTGGACAAATGCCTCATCATAACACCACCCGAGGTGTGTGATAATCGCCAAGAAATGCTCTACCTGTCATGTCTTATTGCTTAAATATTTATGCTTATGACATTTGATTCCTCCACTCTATATGTCATCAGAATGTTTCACTCACAGTAGATATGTCATCACCCACCAGGAACAGCTGACACTAAGGATTAGAACACTTTCAAATTAAAAATCCCTAAACAAAGAAATGACATGCTAGTAATTGTCTAGGGTGGTATAAATCAAATATATGATGATATGAACTAATAGATTTATTACATTAAGCTGACCCAGCCATTTAATTTGATGATTCCTGTGCCTCTCTTAACTCGGTGAGGAAAGCAGGGAAAGAATTGGACTTGTATTAATGGTACTTCTTATTTTGATGAAGGTCATGGTGTATTTCCTCTCAGTACCACCCTGTGGAGTCAATAAGGAAGAGTACATTCTGAGGCAGAAATTGATAAAGAGAACCCTGTGTGCAAAATTAAATCTTCCTGCCAAGCAGTTCTTGTCATGAAGGACCATTTAAATGTGTTCCCAGTGCTTCCAGTATGTTGGGTGACCTTCAGTAGGAGTCCATCTTCTAATAAACAGATTTCCAGCTCCTTCGTACAGGGCAAACTCAAACTAGCCCATCTTTCCCTGCTGTGGATTAGACAGAGGAGATGACCACTATCCTGACCTCCAGCTGTGTCCCAGGCAGCAATCCTGCCTCAGGTGATGCCTAGAAACCCTAAGCTTGGCAGAGATGGATGTAGCAGAGGTGCTCAGCTTTTGGCACCACTCTAGTAGCTGCTTTTGGTGTCTGCTGAGGCAGCCGTGGTGGGATGGGTGCAGCCATTCTGCACTGAGGTATGAATCATGGGGCTGCCAGCTGGATCGCCCTAGTGCCAGATGTTTTTAATTGGATTAAAAAGCTGTAATGCTGATATTTTCTAATAAGCCACTGTACATGAATGCTGTTGCCCTTCACTGAATAAAGTCAAAGCTGGTCAGTTATGTGTTTGAAGGCAGGGCTACTGCCAACAAAAGGAGATTCTCTTTAGACCAAGCATCCGTGAAAAGCAATGTCTCACCTCTGTCATCAGCGTCACCTGGGTGTGCAATGGAATTACAGCTGACTCCCGGCTTGTACCCAGGCATATTTGTTTAGGGTCTTTGTTTCACTAGCACTCATCACTAAAGGATCTAAATAGTGACATGGACACAGTGGGATGAAAGTGTAAGCTCATGCTCCATGTGAAAACACACAGATTGAAACACGTACATGAATGAGACAAAGATGCATAATTTCTATCTTAACTGTACTCTCTTCCTAATTTTAGCCCAGTTATAAAACTATATTTTATTGATAGTTTTCTATCAATAAGTTTTTAAACTTATCCTTTATTGATTGCTAATAAAAGATAACAACAAATAGGCCTAATACTTTGCTGCTTAAATAATGTTAGCAGTTAATGGCTATAAACCCATTTCTATCATTCTTCAAGCAGAACTCTCTTCTCAGAGCTGTGTGGTGCAACTTGGCCTGAGCCAATGTGCTCTGACTATGTATGTGTAATGCCCCTTGATATTAAGAGGGGAATCCAGAACATTGGATTTGCTCTATGGCCCCAAGTGAAGGATTCTTCCTTTTGTGTCAGAGTAGCATGTATCAGCACTTTCACTCATGGATTCTGTACATCTCCTTCAAACCAGCCCAAATAAAGCAAGCAGCATGTGATCTGCCCTGGCACTGGCTCAGTAGGGTGGCATCGAGCAGCTATATATATCTGGCACAAAGTGCCTTGCACACTGCGTGTGGATTTGAGTGTGCTCCCCCAGAGTGGCCCTTGCACACCCACAAGAGGTGGTCAGTTGTCCGCAGCCACTGGTGACAGTGGGAGCAGTCACCTTCCATATCTGCCTCTGTGCACGTGTCGCTCCCGCTTATGAAGTTATCAAATGTTATGCCCTTCTCTTTAATAACGGGGTTATCTGAGGGGAGGGAGGGGACGTTGTTTTGGCTGGAATTTCACAAGGCACAGGTGGTACAACCAGCTGCAAGATCTTTAGTTCTTGTTGGCTGTACACCAGCTCTTGGTCTTTTCATAGTTCTTTCACTGGTAGTGAAGGAGGAGGAGTGGCAGGAAGGGACAGTGGGCCCTTGATGATGTTGTTCAGCATCAGCAGCTGTCTCAGGTTGGCATTAGGCTCTGGAACAGTTCCTCAGGAGGTGTTTATGCTGAACCGTTCCCCGGTGACACTGGACGCATTAGCAGAAATGGGAATGCAGCAAAATGTTTATTGAAAAGAATCTGTGCAAATGTCTACCCACCTCTGAATTTCCCCCATCTCTTACTTTGTAAGTGCCTGGGATTGTGCAACAAGCACACAAAAGGTCTCTCTCTGTAGAAAAGGGTGGATTCTTCCACCATTGCTTCCCCTGAGTGATACCACATGAACTATTCAGATGGACACAGCACCCAAGCATATGCCTCTGATTAACCAATTATTTCTGAGGCTGCTGTGAGTGGAAATTAGTGGAGATAAGGAGCCAGATCTCGGGTTTAGACGAGATGGAGTGAGTGCTCCTGAGGGAAAAGAGGCAAAACCCAAATGATGTTGGGATGTGGAATGAAAAACAAAGGAAACTTTCACAAGCAGGGAAAACAGTCTGGAGAGAAAAAGAGATTGGGGGAAGAACTGGAACGCAGCTGGCAGATGCTTCTGCAGACAGCTTGGGCTTTCCTGAATGGTACAAGGGTTTTATAGGGAGATAAGACTGAGAACTTGAAAGTAAATAACACTGGGACTGTCTTTTTCAGACTGCTCTATTTTACCCTACTTCATCTCTCAAATGCCTGTGGAGATCACAGGAGCTCAGCTTTGATGGCAGAATATCCTGAGAAGCTGTTTGTATTGGAAGCCCTGTTTGATTTCTTACTCTGTTCGTGTGTATATGTGCATGTTCTCAGAGAACTCCTTGGAAAAGTTCCTTTGAACTTCCAAAGCACTTTTTGACCATAGAAGTATGAATTGTAAGGGGCTTCTGCAGGTCATCTGGTTCAGCCTCCTGCTCATGTCAGCTCTGGCTTTTTTTCCTCAATGAGTCTTGAAAGCCTCCATGGACAGAGATATCAGCTCTTGGGTAAACCATTCCTGCACTACTCCTCTAGTGAATACGTTTACCCTCATGTCTGTTCTGAATCTCTTGAGCCACAGCTCATGGTTGTTGCTCCTTGTTTTAGCATCTGCTACTACCAAGAACAGAGGCTCAGCTGTCTTTGTGACTTCCCTTCAAATACTGACTACAGACCTCCCATCCCAGCCTCCACTTCCTTGAACAAGCCCAGTTGCTTCAATCTTTCCTCAGCATTCATATGCTTTAGCCCTAATGATCTTGGTAGCCTTCTTCTGTGACATCTCCAGTTTCTCATCATGCTCTTTGACCTGTAGGGTTTCAAAGCCAGAGGTGGTATTCCAGATGGAGCTGAATAGAGGGGGATGAAAATCTCCTATGGGCTGCTGGTCATGCTCTTAACATAGCATGGCACAGCCTTTGCTTTATTCTCCCTGGAAAGGGGTAGATGATGCTTTGACTGGTGATACGTGGCCTTCTTGTCATGGCCACACTGGGAAAGATCACCAGCTGTGAGACGCAGAACTAACAAAGAAGGCAGTTTAAGAGTATCTCAGTCTGAGCCTCTGAAGTGAGGGTAAGTTTTATGGCAAGCAAGCAAATGTGTCTGCAAACAGTGAAACATGCCCAAGTCACCCAGACACTTCAGAAGAGGTTGCCCCAGGTTCTCCTCAGTCAGCTTTCTTTTTCCTCCTCTCATGTGCATGGTGTATTGTAGAAAGCAGTATAAGAGCATTTACTCAAATCCAGCAAAAATCACCACTAAAACAGGCAGAGTTTTGTACCCTGCAAAAGGATACAAAGACCTTTGCTTCTCCGCACAAGAAAAGCCCATCTCTGGGAACATCTAGCATACAGAACGTGTGAATAAAAAGAGGGGATGTAACATTTGTGAGATCCAGAAGCTTGTGACAGCCACTCGGAGAATGAAACACATGTATTATGACAAAATCACAAACTGCTGGCTTGGCAGATTCCCTGGGAACGGGTGGGGAAGGTGATAGCTGCTCGAAAGTCAGAGAAAGGATCAATATTGAACAAATCAAAACAAATATGGGATAGGTTCTGATGTAAAAATCAAGTACCAGGGAATCTGAGGCATGAGAATAGCCAATTACTGGGCTAGTGCTACAGTCACGGTCAGGCTGGGAAAAGGGGGAAGGCAGAGTAAAGGGGTAGTAGTCAGTGTTTACACACATAGCCTGTCTTAATAGACTTAGCCCAGGAAGATACTTACTGCTGCTTGTATTTTATGGATGGAGAAATTGAGGCACAGGCAACAGGTCTCTTATTTCTCCTGATCCTCCATGGATGCTCACTGCCTGTCTCCCTTTCCCTCTTCTATCCATGCCTCTCCCAGCATTTCACCTCTGCTTGATTCAAGCCTGGTTTTGAGTTTGTTGGTATTGAAGTGCCCAGCAAAGAAAATAGCCTCTTAGTCATAGAGGGATGTGCTTTGTGGAGAGAATATTCAATCCCACCACAATGCAAGAGGAGGAAGACTGCTGATACCGGTGGAAGATTGGGATTTTCCTACTTAGCATCACTTTCTGTTTAGAAGACACCTCTTTACTGTGCATTTTTCCCCCAAATCTGCCTGCTTGCATTAATTTTGTGCATCCTCTGGTGTTTTTGTTGTCTTCTAAATTTTGATCCCCTTGCAAGTTTAAATTAAAGCACTGTGATGGAAGGAGTCATTACTACAGGTGCAGGGTATATGGCTTTGTGCTGGCTGTCCACATGGAGGGAATTTCATCCTAGGAAGTTTTCACTGGACACAGCTAAGCTTCCAGGAGTGAATTTCCTGGAGCAAATGGACCTTGTTCTGAAGCTGGTTCAGGACCCTATAGGGTACACCTGTGGCAGTATTTGTTAGCATTTCTTGTCTCATAACTGTGTTTAGTGAGGTAGCTACCATGTTCCCATAAAGAGAGCATTGCTGTTCCAAATTGCAACCCCATACCAACATCCCATGTCACCTTTCAATACTGTGGCTTATTTACCCGAGAAATGTGTGATCATAAGGCTGCAATTGGAGAAAGCATTACTTGCAAGAAAGAAATGAATACCATATCTTTCCCAATGTTCTTCATTGGCATTCTTCCTCTTCATTTTTTGCCTCAGAAACAAGACATGCTGAGTGGTATACACTCATTTGTTTTCCTTTCACACATGAAATATCAGCCAACCTAGCAGAATGTATGGATTTTCTTTTATCCTTAACTGAGCACATAATATGTTAGCAAAATGAACATATACCAGCTCCTATCTACTGAATTTCTCTCATATTTTCCAAGTAACTTTACACCACTCTTCCTGTGGTTCATTGAAATAACATCTTCCCTTAGTTTATTTTCAAGGCTATCCATGCTATCATATTCTAGAGATAAAGGTGAGGAGAAAGTAAATGAATTGAAGGAATGGATGCAAGAGGAATGTTTATGAAGCACACTGAGATAGCTTTCAATGGAAGATGCTGTAAAAGTGCAAAGATCTTATTATTGTTATTCCTTTATCATAGGTAGTTACTACACAGACCTATGACTGGATGAGTTCAACTCAAATAAAAGCAAGGACTGATTTCAACTATTCCTTACTTAATCTTATAAACAGTCAATTGATATCTTCATATATATTGCTGCTGCTCTGCTCCTGCCCAGGAAGTCATGGGAGGAGATAAGGTATTATTGGGTTTATCTGTTGTATGTCTTACATAGAGGGCAAATCCAGTTTCTCTTCTGTGTGGAAAACCTTGGCATTTACCTGCGGTCCTCTGATCCTGAAACTTGAATTCTGTGTTGGAATGCATCAATATACAGAGATTTGGGGCTCACATATAAGAAAAAGTGGCATTCTAGCTTAACTCTGAGTAGGCAAGGAATTGTTCTTTGTTTTCAACTGGAATCTCCTGAAGTATTTTTCCAGGTGGAGAAAACAGTGTGTGACTAGTATGAACCTTGTTTTCTATGCCAAAGTGGAGTATGGGGTAGCTCTGCTGCAGATCTTGGAGGCATTTGCTTATAATATTAACCTTCTGCTACTACAAACAGACTGAAACCTCACTTACTATAAATTGATGTTACAGTACTAATGTCATAGTCTCTTCCGCTGGCTTTAGTCTCTTAGTCCAGAGCACCAAAAATATCACAAGCCATACCCCAACACCTCCACCAGTAAGGAGATAAACCCCACGACTGACAGCACTGCAAGTCACATTAGCTTAGGGGCTGACTTAAAAGTACTGCAGGAGCTGCAGATATCTGCTAAGAGATATGAACATATTCTCTAATTTGTCTTTCTCCAGACAGCTGGAGAGTGGTAGCACCACTTTTCATCCTCTTGAGCAGTAACAACTGCTCACCCAAGGCCTTCCCATTTCTTTACCTGCAGAAAACACTCTAGATTGGATAACGTGTAGAAGTGCAATGCTCCTTGATGCAATCCTTTGACCTTAGGACTGTTTCTCCACATACTCTTACAATATACTGCTGCACTACACTGGTGTAAATCTGCTTGTAGTCTGGATTTACATGCCTGTGCCATGCAGGAATAGAGGGCTACATCCTCAGGGGAAAGAAGCTGAGAGCATCTCAGTACAGCCTTCTGCAGTTAACAAAACCTCCAGTTGTTAGAGAGTAAAAGCCTCAGTCAATAAGGGAAGGGCAATGCTTCAGCATTGCTTTTTTAACTTTGAAAAGGAATTTTAGTTAATTAAAAGTGAAGGGAAAAACAAATGAAAGAGAGAAAGTCTTGTCAATCTAGTGAGTGTTCTTCACCTGTGTGACCCCGGCTCTCTACCCATGGAGGAGCGCAGCTCTTCATGCTCAGCCTTGCTGAGTGCTCTGCCCACATCTCAGAGAGTCACTCTGTAGTACCTGCTGCACTTCACTTTCCTCCTCCTCCTCTTCTTCCTCCTGGCCCTGCATGTCCCCAGGATTGAGTCCCTCTGGGGCCAGCAAGGACTGGCAGGAGGAGGCACTCCTCCTTCTGAAGTGAAGCAGGTGACATTTGGGACTGTAGCTCCAAAGTCCTGTGCTGTCCTGTGCCTGTTGTGGGATGGTGCGGGTTTGGGGATGTCGATGTTTGGTCCCTTCTTGCGCCAGTGGAGTTTATAGGGTCCTGTAGGAAGCCATAAGTGTGGTCCCAAAGGCAGGGGGGAGGAGACCAGGGTTTGCTTCTGTGTTTTGCAGGGGTTGCTCCATCTGAGACAACCAATTTTGTGTTGCTGAATGGATCTTCATCAGTGACACAGAAAGCAAAGCTTGGGATGGAGGTCAGTAGGTGTACCCCTGAATGCCATATGCCTGGCTGTAAGTTGTATCAGATGAGAACACTGCCCTCTTCTCTTTGTGAGCCTTCTATGCGTAGCTTATATTTTGGGGTGTATGAAAATATCCATACCCTAACTTCCTTTCACATCCCTTTCAAAACAAACCCATTTGAATCAGACCATTGCAACGACAAAATCCCAACGAGGAGCAACAGGGAAAAAAACCCAACCCAAAGTACACACTTCCCCCTCCAAACCATTATCATTTGCCATGAACTAAAAACCAGCAGCTTCACTTGATTTCATTTTTGGTAATAACAACAACAGAAATTTGCATCTGGGCTGACAATGTGTATAGTGAGTGTTAGCCCAGTGTGATTTGAAATTGGCAAGTTACAGCAACCCTCTGGAAAACCAGGATTTACAAGGGAAATGCTGACAAACACTTAACTACAGTGGCACTTGCTCTATACTATAGAACACATAAAACAGTGAAATGGAGCAGAAGTCTCTCCTAATTACTGAAAATATTTGGGGGATGACTTGTGCTAAACCTCTCATTTCATCTTGCTTTTCAGAGAGGGTTTTTTCCCCTCTCAAAGTAGATCTTTTCCTAAGCCACCTATCTTTGAAGAAAGGCTGCTACCCACCATTGAACAAGAAGCATGCTGCGTGTGATTTTTGGAAGGCATATGTAATAAGAAGCATTTCAAGGCTGTGTGGACTTGCATGACATCATATTATTGCATAAGCAAAGCAACCAGTACTGAATGGTAATAACCATTTGTCAGAGGCAGCATGGAGGGTTGTATTATAACCCTTTGTGTGTGTGTGTGTTTGTGTGTATCCTATATAAAGCAATCAGGCACCTTCCAATTTCCAAACACCTGATAATGTTAAAGTTTATTTTATCACAGTCAAGGTTGTATTTTCTTTCAACTCCATAGTGACCTTAGGAGGAAAAGGAATAATGGATCGGGAACCTATTATAGCTATTCTGTGTTAAACAGCCAAGTAAAGGGCAAATATAGTTCTGTAGTGGAATCAATCACTGAAGCCATCAGTGAGAATGACCCTCCTGGCCCCCACCTTCTTCCCTATGCCTAAGAATTTGCCATATTCAATCTTTAGGCTCTGAACCCAAATGCCCTTTGAAAGTGAATTTATGATCACTTCATCACGCTGTCTATTAGCTCACTTTCTAACAAATAGGATTGAGAAATATATGGCAGGAACTGCAACGGCACATTTCCAACTAATGGTTAAAATGTCAGGGCGATAATATACAAGTGCTTCTGCCCTCAAACACAAAATCAAACGCAGCTTTACAAGGGCTGTCGCCATTCCACTTTAGTTAAAGACTTGCAAGCTTCCTTCTTTCCCTTTGCAGGGCTGCAGTTTGGAAGCTGCTGCATCTCATCAGGGCTCGGTTTGCCAGTGCTGTACTGTACTTCATTAGGCAGCTCTATTTAATGGTTTCAACAAAAGCCATCATTTTAGCCCAACTGCCTTGACTAAATTAAAATTTCCAATCTCTGTTTTAGTGTTCTGCAACTGATGTATACATAAGCAAAACTGGTCAACATCTGCCAGGGGGTTGGCCAAAAGTTCTGTAAAGATGTACTTCACATTTCTGAAGCATGTGCAAAGTAACAACGTACTTATCCTCCTGAGGGCTCTCATGATTTTACTTCACCATTTGTTCAGACACACTTTAGCAGCATATAAGCCATACAGTTGATTCTCCCCTTGGTTGCAGTTTTATCTGTAGTGTCATTTTGAGTAATTGGGGTATGGTAGCTGATCAACTTTCAGGTTTCTCATTGGCAGAAAGGGACTGTATTGGCACCAAGAAAGAATATGATGGGTCCTCTCGGTGCCTGAGCAAGTGTCCCTCTTTTGCACTTGGCTACCCAAGGCCATTAGAAAATAAGCTTAATAAAGCAACTCAGTGTATACATCTTAACTATCCCCAGCCAAGGGGATGCAGCTATAGAAGAAATATTTTAAACCAGTATGAAAGATGGTAAATGTACATATTTAGTCAGTGATCTGTGAAAGTTTTTGAATTAGTTTTTAAAGCTTTGTTAAGACCAGAACGCACAGATGTTGAAAACAAGTTCAGATGTAGCGACAGATGGTATTTGATTATGAAGCAGACTGTTCATATAATACAAAGATGCTGCTTCTGCCATACACAAGTAACTGCAGAGAGTGCAGTAGAAATTTTGGAAGGCAGAGCAGTTCAAGAGGTTCTTTGTGCAGCAATAACTTCCACGTTTTTCCAGCAGTGCTAGAATTGGGATAATTTCCTTTCTTTTGCAGTTGACACCCTCACGGCCCCCCCCATCCCTACCCCCCACCGTTTTCTCCCCTATTGTGCAGCTATCTTGCACTTTATTCATCCTTTTTTTCAGGCCATTTGAAATCAGATTAGGGATAAATACACTGCGTTTGTATCTGCGGAAGAACAAAGTTCCTTAAGGTTAATAATGGCTATAATAATTATTAGATATTACTGATGTTATTTATTAAAATTAACAAAAAATAAAAAGAATGCCACATTTTGCACGAATCCTGGATTAAGGAAGTGATATTATAACACTATATCCAGAATCACAGGGCAGTTGTACAGGTCTTTTGCTGGGGATTGCATACGTGCATATTAGCTGGGGCTACTACCATATTTACCTTGTCAAAACCAGTCCTTCCCCTTCCCTCCTTCAGCGACATGGAATGATGCTGGAATATGGAAATAAGGGAGGGAGTTGTATGAAGGGCAATAGTGCCTGCTGCTAGCACCAGCTTCACCCCATGGATGAGAACGATTCCAGCTCCAGGGGGGGATCCAAACCCTTGCTGCCATTCTCCGGCCCTGTGGACCCCAGGGCAGCAGCAGGGACAGTCACCCTTTGCCTCCCTGTGCCAGAGCAGGCAGCTGGCCGTGGCCCCAGTGAAGGTCTGGAATACTCTGGAAGGGCAGGAGCACTGTTAAACAGCAGGCCCTTCACCACGGTGCACACCAGCACCAAGGGGGAAGTGGACCTGGCTTGCAGGCAGGGGGAAATCCTCGCCACGGATGGGCTTTTCCCATTTCTCTGTGGTTCCCCCCAGGTTCTGTGACAGCAAATGGCCAGGTAAAGAGTATTGTAACATATCGGGTCCAGTCAGGATGCTGGGAAGCAAGGTCTCTGCTAGGGAATAAAACAGGAACGGCAGCAGCACGTGGATTGCACAACCTAAAGCAGGGGCTTTGCAAGGGCTGCGCAGGAAGCCCAGGCTGGGGTTGTTAACGAATAACGGGGAGTGTTAATAAGTAACACTGAGGGCTGGCAGTGCCCCAGCGCCACGGTGAGGGGCTGGAGCTCTGGGTATAGGTCCTGGCTCTGCAGTGGGTGTAGGGGGGGGATCCTGCATCCTGCATCTCTGTTTCACTGTCTATGAAATAGGGACATGCATCATGTAGAGCTTTGAGCTCAGCATTGTGAAAGTGCTTGAGGTTTGCCCCTGTGGAGCTCAGCGCGTGGTGGAGCTCTCCAGGTCTAGGTTTCACCAGAAGCTGGGAAGTTGTTACAGATTCATGTAAGAAAGCAGTGAATTTCATGTTTTGCTGCTTCTAAACACCCACATTCTATTAGGAAAGGTTTGAAATATGCCCCTCGAGCCAAGCATCCTTAGACTTGAGGCTGTTTGCAACCTAAGGCAAGCTCAAGGTGCACACGTTTGAGAGAAGCTTTTAAAGCAGTTTAAACCTCAGCCTTGTGGGCTGTTGGAGATCCCCCCCTTAACTGTTCTGTAGCTATCTTAAATACACCAGCAGCTATAGCCAGGCATGAGGGACAGGTAAGACTCCAGCCATTCTGCAGCCCAGGGCAGGCAGGCGTGCAGTCCTGGGGATGGATGTGTTAACAGAACCTTGTGTCCATGACTGAGAAATCGTCAAAATAATACAAAAAATCCCAATTGAAAGTGCCTCCACTTCAGAGAAATCTGGGCTCAGGGTTTTGACTGGAGCATCATCTCTTCCTCTAAAAGCCCGCACCAAATTATTGAGCTGATAAGCGATTCCCTTTGGTTTTACATGTGCTGGCATGAATTATCCTTAAGTGCTGCATATTAGGGTTGTTTTGTACTAAAAGGTGTTAAACACTTGTAATAAATATTTTTCCTTATTTCCCCTAGGACACAGTTCCATCTCTGGTTGGTGAAGCATAAAAAAGAGCTGTCATGCCCAGTTTTAATAGGCAATAGGATTTCAAGCCCCCAGAGTTGTTTCACAGTCTGGCAGTGGCCATAATGAAACTGGCCACTGTTGCCACAAGACTTTTTCCTCTTCTGTGTTCTCCCCTGTTACCTCCCACAGCTGCCTGACTGGCAGGTCTCTCGCAGACTGCAAACATATTTACATTGGAGCCAGTAGTATTTCTTTAGCTAGCTCTCTGTGCCATCTTTCTCCCTTTTCCTCCCTCCTTTTCTTTTGCCTAGCTAGAGACTCAACCTTAAGTCTAATTTTAAGGGATAAAACGAAACTGTGCATGCAATTAACTGCCTTTGAGTGCGAACAGCAGCTCATTTTCATGCGTTTTGTTGTGAAGCAAATAGCTTGTTTGTTTGTTTGTTTGTTCACACTGATTCCCAAATAAATGGGAAAGTACCACAATTCACTTGCCTAGGATTTATTCATGAAAACGCAGTCACAGCCTCCCAAACACTGGGCAGAGGTGGGGGGGCCCTTTCCCTGCACCAGAGTCAATGTCTCACTCTGCTCTGCAGGTCTGGAAAGAGCCAGGCTAATCCAAGCCAGCAAGAATTCATTGGGGTATCGAAAAGGAAATGAATATGTACATAAAAGATACCTCTTTGAGGCACAGGTAGGTTAGTGATACTCATAAGCTATATGCAAAAATTAGCATTGTAGCTTGAGCAAAGATTTCATCTATTTTGTGTTACTGTGTTCTTAAAATAACCAATTTGAAATCAGATTAGTCTGTTTGAGAAATCCCTGTAACCCACTGCAGAGTGATGAACTTCTTTGCTGTTATTTCCTAAACGCCGTCGGTTGTACAGTGCAACTCACCCGTCAGTCCCCTTTCCCTCCTAACAAAGAGGGAAGACTGGATCAGAAGGGATCATCTCCATAGAAATTGTGTTGGCACAACCTAAGCTGGGCATAAATAAGGGTACAGACTAAGAAAATGAGAATGATTAACCCTTTCAGGCTCTCACATCACAAAATACAGTCTTCTACATTTGGCTTCTCAGTCATGCGATGTGTATAAAAACCCCAATTCCTAGTGATGGTCTTAGTGACATAAAATTGCTCTATTTGCCTTGGTCAGGGTCTATTCACGTCTTCCTTATGATTTTTAAGCTAGAACGTAGTATCTTCCTTGTTGTAAAAATTCCAGGTATTAGGGGAACTGAGGATTTCCAAGCACAGATGGCCAGATCGGCAGAATTTGGATCATTTCAGGGTGCTTGAAGCCTGGGAAAGTTGATTTGGCCCTCTGCAATGACAGGGACTACTTGCCAAGTTCCAGTCTAGCTCTGAACTCCTGCAGTATTCTGAGATGCCAATAGCTAGGATTTCTTATTTAGAGATCTGTGTGCTTTCCACTGCAGGGTACAATGGCAAATAGTGTCTTGTATTTCATAGAACTAGTGTATCAGAGAGAAAAACTGATCAGGGGACAGAGCCAGCCAGCAACTACCCATGCAGCCTGTATCCTTTGGTCCATTAGGGTGATCTCCTCCTCCTCCATCTAGTTAAGTCTTGTTAGCTACCACAAACCCAAGCCTTTCCATGTGATTCCTAGCTGCTTTTGTAAGCCTTTGCTAGGCTGTGCTTCACCAGCTGTCTGGTTTTAGTCTCCTCACTCTCTCTTTGGTTTCCCAGCAGTTTCCTCCTGGGATGCCTGTGCTTGCTCTGAAACAGGGTTGGCAGAGGACCTCCTCAAGGCTGGAGGCTTTCTGGAGTGGATAAGCCAGGGACCTTGACACACTCCTCATTCCAGACACTACAGTCTGCCCTGCTCACCATGCCATGGCTGTCACAACCTCCTGAATACACAGACAATTAGTAAGCGTTGTGAGGCAGACAGTTCCTTAAGAAATTGTCTGAATGTCAGGTATTTTGACCAGAAAATGCTTCTGCTATGTTGGTTTGGTGATGTTAATAGATGTGAACTAGGAGAGGCAATTTGTCTGCAGTAAAACCAGAGAAGATCTTACAGCTAAATGACTGTTAGTTACACAGATCCAACTCCATGACCTTCCACAGACCTCCTTTACACCTTGGTGTTGATGTGATCCAACAAATGCAACCCCAGTTGCATAAAAAGACATGGAGTTTTAACTGCTGTTGCAGATATGAAGTGTTTATTTGGCTGTTACAGGGTAGCTGAATCCAGCTCAGCTCTACCGTGTCTTGGATCTGAATGGGGAAAGGTTCTGAAAATAAATGACCTCAGGTTAAAATATAATTTGAACATGTTTCTTCTTCAGAATCAGAAAATTCTTGCATGATTTTGTGATCCAAATCAGCTCCCATCTTACTGCCATCTGCACCAATTCGAAGCCAAAAAGAGACCGTTCATATCTGCAACGCAGACAATGATGTAAATCAAAGGTTCACTCAACCTCAAAATGTTAAGATGCATATGAAAAAGCAGAAATAGCAGAGACCTAGGGAAAAACAGTGAACAAATGAGACTTGCATTTTGAGGAACTGTATAAGAACAGATTAGCCTATATGGAATGCTAGTGATTATATAGCTTGCAAAGGAAGTGATCCGAGGATGATTGTAATAAAAATAATAGGGAATGGTATCTGGACACTACCTTTAACAGGAGCAAACTGATAACAGGAACAAACATGAGCCACATCAAAACATGCATTATTTTACATTCACTGACTTGCAGAACTCCCCGCTGCAGGACACCAACATGGGAGGTATATCCAGGGCCTGATTAAACATCATAAATACAAGTACTTTCTAGCTCAAGTTGGCTACGTTTAATTTAAAGGGCCTCAGACATTAACATGTCTCTTGCAGGGAGTTATTCCTTGTCTGATAGACTATTGCAAAATAACATTCATTATCTTAACCAGCTCTGGAGGTAGAACACCAGCTTAGATAAATCATTATATCCATTTTGCAAGAGGGCTGGCAATTTCATTAATAAATAATTCCAACTAAGGGGAAAAGGAAACCTTCGGAGGGCTCCAAGCATTCGGCACAGCCTGGCCGCAGCAGAGGATGAGGATGAGCAGTCCCCCTCTTGAGACGGGGCAACAGAAACTTCTGGAAATAAAGCTAGACAATGGCAATGAGCTTGTAATTTATATTTTATTTTGCACAAGCTTGCATATATACTGCACATACATTCAGTTTAGAGAAGATGGAAGGCACACAAGGCAATTGAACTACTGTATCCTTTAAGTGGTACAAAGCAAAAAGGTAAAAGTCTGGAGAGTATACAAAAGCTTTAAACACACAAAATAAAATCCATCCCCCCCCAAACATTTTTCCTGTGTTTCTCTTAAATTTAGTAGCTGCCAAGCTAGAATTG
This sequence comes from Melopsittacus undulatus, assembly GCF_012275295.1. NCBI lineage: Eukaryota > Metazoa > Chordata > Aves > Psittaciformes > Psittaculidae > Melopsittacus > Melopsittacus undulatus. The sequence continues at coordinate 115,565,531 of NC_047529.1, forward strand.
TAACTTTTTATCAATCAATTGTCTACTGCACCTTTTGTTTCCCAAACGGACAGGGGAGTCTTATTGTTTTATCTTGTCATCAATTAATATTACAGTACATCCTTGGTAATACAAAATTGTACACCATCAAATAAATTAGGATAAATTAAACCAATAAATTATGCAAAGTCTTCAGAACAATAGACAACAACAAAAAAAAGAAAAAAAAATCCACAGTTGAAATTGCCTCTAGCTAAAAAATGAAATTAAAAAGAAAAAAGAAAAATAAATCCAAAATTGACTTTCTCAGTTATTGTACTATCTTCAAATTAAAGGGTCTTTATTACAAAAAAAGAGCTTAATAATGCTATTTACAACATATTGCTAAATAATATAAAGGCAGTGTTTTGTCACTTTTGTAACTATATACATATGAGTAATGGCTGGGACAATATCAGTTTAAACCTTAACCTTTGACTCTTCTGGGCAGCATTAAAAGCAGCCTAAAGAGGCTTTTTTGTTTTTGCCTTCGTGTTTAACTTCTGACTCTTAGATGTTCTGTGGTCATGAGATGGTTCTTGTGGTTGTCTAATATCTCACTCGAGTGGTACAATTAACGCAGAAAGGATGGATTTAAGAGAAAAATGTAAGCTCGCTGTTTCTTCTAGATTTGTTTCTACATATCCCAGGATATTTGTGCATTTGGAAGGTGGCTGCTTTGAGAGAGAGGTGACTGGCTCAGATGAAAAGACTCCATAAAGTCATAGTGCCACCACCTTTCATCCACTAAAAAGGATATTCCTAAGAAGATACAAAGGTTAAATACCAGTTTTCATCCCAGCTCTAAATATGAGCATTTTTTTAGCTTCCGTTTATAGATGGTTTACAACCAACAGTTCTACAGAAAACAAAATTGCATTTCCTTCAACAGAACATTTAAGTGCAATACAGTAACTGCTTACTCATATAAACCAGTTACATTCCTTAAGGGGAGCTTTTTGAAAACAATGCGTATTGGAATTTTCAAACACATAGTTGGTACCAGAAGGAAACATTTGCACTATTAACACCAATGACTGCTATATAATACACATGGCAAATATAGTTTTTGCTTTCACTTCTCATGTACAGTGCTCATTTTGGGGGTTTTGTAAACCACTTTCCATTTTTAATATATATATATATCTTTCTGTGTGTGTATATATATATATATGTATAATCTTTCAATGCTGCTGGTGAAAATCCTATCTTTAAAGCCACAAAATCTTCACCTTTATTTCTTAATTAATATTAACCTGTGGAAAAAAAACAAAACATTTTTTTCTATTAACTGACTTCATATACATAGAAAAAGAAATCTGCAATTTTACAGAAACTGTATTACCCATTCCCTTGACATCTGATGAAAGAGACTTAACTCTTTCAAGTAGAGAGCTGGATTTTCAAGAATGCTTTCAACTATCTACACAGTTACTGTAGTGTTTCTTATAAATTCAACAGATGTTTTCAGAATGTAGTTATTAAAATCTTATGTCTTTATGCAAGAACAGCCGTTAAGGTTGAATATTTACATTGCTTTATAAAAGTTCCCCTCGATTTGCAATGTTCACCCACATACCTGGTACAGTAACAAAGATTCTGCAAACTTAAAAACACTTGAATTAAATAATACTCAGAGGCACAAAGCAAACCTCAGGAATACATGGGTGAACACTTCCTTAAATAATTACTACATTCTAACATCTTCCACGTGTTTACCATTAAATGTGAAACGTTCCCATTAAACAACCAGAGATACAGTAAGAATTCAATGTTTCGTAGTTGCAAATAGAACATTCTTTTCACAAAACATAACAAATGTCTAAAATAGGTTTAATTCTTAATCTAGATAGGAAAAAGGTAAGCTTTTCACTTCATACGCATATTTTGTGTGTGTTGCTGTGTATACATACATACATACATACATGCACCCACACGTTCCGCCCGTGCGTGTGACCACGTATGTATGTGTATATGCACGTACGTCACGTATGAAATATTGCTTCTATACTACTTCTCCTCAGGCTAAGAAAACACAAGATTTGCACCACAGTTACAAAAAATTGGCTTCTACAAGAATTTCCAAAACTCGAATGCTGCTCAAACGATTGAGAAAAAATAATTTGCGTTATCAAACTGTTCTAAAAATTCTCTGCTTCAAAAACGTATTTTCCTGCTTTGTTTTTGTCTTATTTTTTTTTCTCTTTTTTTTCCTTTTTTTGTGGGTTTTTTTTTTATTTGTGGGGTGGGTTGGATTTTTTTTTTGTTTTCTTTTTTTAATTCTTAAAAAGACACAAAATATGCATAGCTATCAACATCATGTCAAACAGCCGGAAAAAGAAAACCCAACCGAAATCAGTGTTTATTGCAGCTGTAGGAATTGACAAATCAAGTTTAAAAGATGAAAATTGTAAGCCACAGAAGGCACAAGAACAATTGTACTTGTGGGGGAAAAACTGGTATTTTGAAGGATTTTGTTTTCTCCTTCCGCTGGTGCATTAAAGGTCTAGGCACAGACTATAACCTCAAGTTTATATGCAGAAATAAATCTGAATTAGCAGTAAATGAATGGCAACATGGGGTTTCTACACGGGGTTTGCAATTCTTTCCCTGTGTAAACTTTTCATTGCTATAAAAGTAGCCTCCTGCCTTTTAGCCATTTCGCACTGAGATCGTCGGAAAGAGACCGGTTTCTACTTGCGATTTAGTAGGAGCTCTGCCATGTATTTCTAATTTTAGGTGTATTGGGAGGCACAAAGGCAATATGGCTATAAAATGCAGAAAAACCACGTAACTGAAATGATCGAATTCTCGTTTATTCCTTTTTCAGACAAAGGAGGGTTTTATTTTGCTTTTAAGATGAAATTCCTACTCTTAATTCCTATGCCTCATTTACTATTGAGATTATGCTACTCATAAATAAATAAATAAACGCAACAACATCAAGTGTTGAGTACACAATTTCACTTATTTAGATTATGTGAATCACATTGCAGCCAAATAATAATAATAATAATAATAATAACATCCACAATAATATTAATAATAATAATAATAATAAACATAATAAAAGCAATGGTAAAATCACATATTGAGATGGTAGCTAGTAGTATGTCCACATAGTATGACTAAAGTATGGCTTTGCTTTCTTATGTTCAAGGTGACAATGCAGTATCTGATGGGATGCCAATGATGAACTTACTGGGTTCAAACTTGAGCATTTATGCCACTTCTTCCCATAAATCAAAAAAGTGCATGAACACAATTTTCATCTTTTCTTACTCCGAATTCGTTGGAGTTACATCTTTGTGAAGTGTAATGTTTACCAAATCATGCATTAAAAAAATCAAGAAAATAAAAGAAAATAAAATAGAAGAAAAGGAAGAAAAAGACACATCCTGTCTATGAAGGATAAGTGCAGTATTAGGTACTCTCAGGGAGTCTAAGATCAAGAAGATTTGTTTTGCTTTTAATGCATAGTGAAAATGTTGGCACTTCATCCCATGCTATTGTCTGCATTGCCTATGCTCCACAGATACTGCCAGTGCTTGAAAAGAATGACAGGGAATCGTAGGCTTGTGCTGTTTAATTTGAAGTCAGCAGGTTTGTAAGGCTTTATGCTAACAATAATTGCTTTCATACATTTCTGTCTATCAGCAGTATTTGTAAGTGAAGTGGAATTGCAATGATCAGGTCAGCTCTTTAGTCACGTGGGTAAACTTTCACTCTCCAAAATCAAACTGTAATCTGAAAACAAAGCAATAAGATCCCAATATCCTCAATGGTCTAAATATAATTTGCAGCTAATTAGGAACTTTCTCAAGATTCAGATTGAATTATGTAGGGGAAAAGACTATTGATGATAACAATAAATTCTTACTGCATCCATACAAAAGACGACAGAGAAAAGGACACACACAGAGTGCCACAGCATATTGAACCTTCCCCCAAACTTGTGGAGCCAGTGTCTTTCTGAAAACATGAGTAAAAGGAGAGCCACTGATGAAAGCACGAGAACTAGCAGCTCGCTTGCTGTCTGCCTGCTGACATAGCGGTCAGGCAAACCCAGGTTCACTGTGGGCTTTACACTCAGATTTTGGCCAAGACTAGCTCCAGCTTCAGAAGACAAGTGCAGCCCATTGCTAAAAGAGATCTCTTATATTTTAAATCTGCACTTACTGTAATTTTAACCCCCCAGTGTGGTTATCGGAACCCTGCAGGGACAGGAGGACGCTGCCAGTTTTGCATATGATTGATTAGGTTTGTCTGAAAACGCAGTTCTTATTCCTCTGATTAGGAAAAGACTGATTATATTTTACAGCTACAAACAAGTCTTTTGTCTCTTTTCCTCAGTGCTGTGAGGGGAAGATGCTTTTATTCTACTAGATCTAAGATCATGCCAAAAAAGTGCTTTTCAGGGCAGATCTGTTATTAACAACAGACAAAAACTTTGTATATTGGAAAGGGGATTTGGGGGGGGGGGGGGGCAGAATGGACTAAGAAAGTAATAGATTTAGGGACTGATGCCACTTCAAGTAAGACAGAGACATGGCAATATTGGACTCTGAAGGTTTCATTTTCAGTCTATGGAGAGTGAAATGCTTCCACTTTAATAAGCTGACCATATTCCAGGATTAGTGGGGTTGGTACAACATTGTGCATGAATTACTGGCCTCACCCTGCAAGATTTGATTTGTGCAAACGTCCCTTGCTGCAACTTAGAACAACAACAACCTGGCGTGTTGCTTAGTGGTGCAGGATATCCATCATTTCTGTAAGGAAAGCATGAGGAATAGGGCTTGGTTTTGGGGGTATCACTTCTAGGAGTACCTGAAATGGATGTTGTATTTTTAGTTGTTTTTGTTTTTTTTTAAAGTACGAAACAAAATCTGGTTCTTGGTTAAAAAGTATATAAAATACAAAAAAAAAAGGAAAGAAAGCTCCAAGCTTATGAAGTGACTCCACAGAGTTCAGACCTTTAGCAGTATAAACGTAATATAAACTTCATTGTCTGTAGTATTGTGCCATGACATTAGTCTCACTAAGACAAAATGCCACTTTGCAGCAAGCAATAAATCTGACAAAGCATTTTTAAACATAATGCCCTAACTTGCTAAGACAGGCTTTTACACTCTTCCAAACTCTTCTCCCTGAAAATTAACCCCGTTGATTCTTCAAATGTTAAGGGTCTCGGGCAAAGTAAACCAAAGGCTGAAGTAAAATAACCATCCCCTCGGAACTGAAAACTTAAATCCACGAGGGATCACAGTCTAATTTCATATACATATATATGTATGCAATACACATATATATGAAATTAAAACAGGGACACACATAACTTGGGCATCAGAAGGGGACTGCTACTTTCATACATTCATAAATAGCTGCTGAACTCTCTACTCATGAAGAAGCTCTTGTAGGCAGTTTGGGGATTTGAAAATCTCGGGGACCTCACTGTCCAGCTTACAGATGACCTTGTATATGGCCTTCTTCCAGGAAGGATCAACATCTTTGCCTGCGATAATGGCATTGAAAAACTCCCGTAATGTGATCTGAGCCACTTCCAGGAATCTCTCTGGAACCTGCTGATACAAGGAGACAATGGCATTAATACAGTTTTCAATTTCAAGTCTCTGGTTCTTCAAAGGAAACTGAGCTAAGTTCTTTCTTTCAGAAAGGGGCTTACATAGCACCTGCATTTTCTAAATGTGGCAGCCTTCTATTCTCTTATGCAAAGCTGTTATATATAGTACTATGGCAATAACTTTTATAACATGTGTTAGAGATCTTTGTAAAGTCTACTGACAGAATGTAGGTAACAAAATGGAACTCTCTGAGTATGGAGAGCGGGGGATTTATAGATATGATCGGCAGGAGGGGAAACAAACACAATTGTCTTTAAGGAGAGGAAGCTCGACTTGCTATTTTACCCATGCATTTACAGCTATGTTCTCCTTTCCATGTGGGATCTTGATCTGAGATTTATACATGCGTAGAAAGCCCTCTATGGCTCTGCATTTAACTCTGGCCACAACCAGTGCTGAAAGCTATCAGAAAACCAGGGTATCTCTAAATGTTGTTCATAGTTTACAAACAAGCAAGCTTTCAGCTTGCTTCTGTGGCTGCTCTGCACCCGACCCACATAAAATGGCTTTCTCAGGAGACATTATGGTCTTCTCTTCTTTCTCAGAAGCCTACAAATAAAACCCCAAGCTCTTCAAAGGGTGCACTTTGCTCCAAGTTACTACTGAGCTGGGATGTGTTCAACTCATCTGGGTTTTCTAAATGTCACTGTCGAACCCCCAAACAATGGCTGGATGTTAAAGACAACAGTTACCTCCAAACTTTGGTACTTCATTCTCAGGCACCAGCACCACCTTCTTACCCTCTGCCATAACTGATTCAAAAGCAATCACTACAGTGAACCTGGGTCAGTTCCAAGGTTGAAGTCATCTCCATGAAGGTATTATTCTCCATTGTTATTACAGAAATATGGTTTCACAGCTCTAGAACTGCTAAGACACAGCCAGCCAGTAGCCAGCATGCTTAGAATAGCAACTATCCCCTCACTGCTCTTCTTTGCCCCCTCCGGTAAGAGTTCTCCAACCTGCAGCAGGGGCCACTTCAACCATACCTATGGCCAACAGATACCCAGACAGATCTCATTTAACGAATGCATGTCACACTACCAGATCAGGGCTAGCATCATACTGTCTACTTCAGGCTTCTATTCTTCTTCCTTTAGAAGCCCCTTTCATCAAATTTGTCTGAAAATATGCATGTTTAACCTGATTGAGCTTTGCAGCCTCACTCCCCTACCACTGCTGGGACAACACTAGCAGTTTGCTAGCTATGTTTTGCCATCAGATAAGCATGAGATCAGCTCCTGCTGACACCAGCTGATGAACTCTGCTTCTAGAAGCCCCGCAGCCCACAGAGGTCCTCTGTCTACCTCTGAGAGCGAAATCCAGCCCCATACATTTTTCTCTGCTCCTTCTGTGCAACATTTTCCATTCAACATAGAAAGAAACATTTTTACGGGTGTTCTATTCCAGCAGTAATGATGAGGGCAGAAAATAACTGTTACATTCCACTTATTCCACCTCAAAGAAATAACCTAAAGCTTCACGTAAGTGCTCTGCTGTTTGGGCACTTGGTAATACATCTACCAAAGATGCCATGCTAGAAAAAAATGATAACACTTCTCTGCTCATGCAGTTTAAACAGCTGCTCAGGTGCTGTTCATTGTCCTTGGTGTCACTGGGTGCTAACCAAGGGGAAGGAGTTGCTGACCACATGATACTAGAAAGCAAGAAATGTAGTAGATAACCAACTCTTTGGTGTACAGAGTGGCTCATGAGGGCAAAACCTGTTGGTGTTTTTGCATTTGTGCTTGGGAAAAGAGTTCGCACCTCTCAATGTTGGTGTCCGCTCCAGAGGACCCACATTAAATGCTCTTCTTCCTTTCTAAGTTGTTGGAGATGGGAGGGAGGCAATTACAAGCACCTATATGAGAAGCATAAAGTCCAAATGCACAAAGTTCTACCTCTCCCCACACGTCAATTGTAAGTGTGGAAGTGACAACCTGGGTTTTAAATTGAGCCTTTGCCATTCAATTTCTATCACAAATATTGAAGTTTTCTAGGTAGGGAATGCTGCTTTTTCATGAAGCAGGCAGCATGAAACCCTTGAGCCACTACCTTCCAGCCTCCTGCACCCATAAAGACAAACAGGCTTTCATTTTAGAGTAGGAGTTAACTTTTAGGTCCAGCAAAGGGACCTAAAAGTTGGGTCACACCTAAAGATCCATCTTTTGGAAGCAGCACAGAGCATCCCACAACATAATAGCACAGAGGCTTTGAAGAGCCCCAGAATTTCAGTTTCTTCTTTTGGATGCTCCACCTCGTAATGAAGAGTTCCCCAGGATCTCCTCTACTCCTCAGGCATCAGAGCCATTCATAGCTCTTTCCTTCTGGGATGTTATTAGCCATTTTTCATGTCAGACTGGATTACACACATTACTTTGCATGTTGTAATGTGAATAGCACTGTGATTAATCCCCACTGGATAGTATGTCGGCCAACATTTTTCCTTTCTAGAAAGAGTAACTGAAGTGTTTGTTTGGGCTTTGGGTTTTAATGTCTTTTTGGTTTTTAGCAATTCTAGTGAAGTCCAGAGTCTGAAAATAAAGTAGTATTTAAATGGATGAGGAGTTATAAATTTCAGTGGGCAATTAATCAGTCGTCCATGTTAATGATGTGTCTGGGGGTGGCATTTCCCTGATCCTAAGTGATGGCGACCTATTCAGCACATCTTTACACC